>NC_090436.1:1000331348-1000632148 GCF_031143425.1 Pleurodeles waltl
GCTGCTTTACATTGAAGTCCAAAGAGATCCTGAACCACATGTCAAGACCACCTGAGGATCTCCCAGCCTGAGACTTACATGCTGGGCCATAAAAAGTCTTAAAGCCTTATATGTGGGAAGACATGATTTTCCATGTTTCTTGAAACATAATAATGTCACCCTTCTCGATGAAGGTCCCCAAGTCCTCTTGATCATGCTTGTTCCCAAGCACAGCAATGTTCCAAGAAACCAACGTTAAATTATTGTCAGGGCTAATCTGGTCGAAGACTTGGATTTCCTGTGGTGGTTAAATAGGCTCACTGAGGGAGGGGCATGAGCAATTTTCAGCAGTGACTAACTGTATCCCTGTACTTGTTGGGCAAATCTGCACCTTGTCTTGCACCATAAAAGTAGCTGGAATAGAACTAAGACCATTGGTAAGCCCTTGAATACATGGAAAATTATGGTCTATCCTAGTGACCACTTTAGGATTCCTTGTAATCATTAGTCAGTCAACTTGAGAGAATGGGGAGAACAATTGAATTTGTTCCTTTCTCCATGGAAATAATGTTCTGGTTTTAATCTGGATCGAAGACTTTAAGGAAGAGGTAGTCCGTGCTTAAAAAGACAGCAAGCCTTTTTTACAGTAGAGGGGTGGGAAAATTGCAATTTCATGCAAACTAGGTTGCTGTCTAAAGATGACAAACGTGTGGCTCTAGTGATGTCAGAATGAATAACGCTATAACATTTGCTAACATCGCTGATCCAATGGATCACTTTGTTTATTGAGGAGGCCTCATCTTCCCTGATTTGTGGATGAACTTTGGAAACACCTATCATATGAATTGTACTAATATGAGAAAAGGTGTTTTGGTTAATAATAGTCAATGAGCTTTTATATGACTGACCTTTAGATGAAAATATTCCTTTCTGACTTGCAGCTGGGGTAACAGTAGATTGGTTCAAAGGTTGGGTTGGTTTGGGTGGTGAACCTCTTGTTCTACCCTCATTAGTGTATCCTGGATAGGTGTAATGATGGATCATATCAGCCCTGGGAAAATTGGTGCCCTTACCTATAAAAGAAAAAGATGAAGGTTGCTGGTTTTGGATCCTAAAGTAAGATAAAGCACCAGAAGGGGTCTCAGTATGAAATCAGTTGTGCAACATAATAGAAGAGGAATCAGAATATGATAAAATCCCCAGCTTAAAAGTGTACTCACGCCCCACTTTGTAGTTTGCCAACGTGGGCCCAAATGGCTGTAAATTCATCAATAACTGAACCTTCCCCTGTAACTTTGCTATTTCTGCTTTGATGGAATGAATAACTTCCCAAAGTTCTTTTATATTCACCCTGTCCTCTGCAGAGTCAATCCACTGGGGGCAGTAGCAGAATACATATCTGGATCACTGACGACCTGGTCGTCAATGGCCAAACATAAAAAACGGTTAGTGCATAAAATAGTAGGTTCCAAAGTAATAGTTGGATTAGATGAAGTACTCTGTTAGAAATTGACTTCAGTAAACCCCACTGTCTCTTTTTCTTTAGGACAATTAGTTGGAAATGGCAAAGGTTTAGATTACCTAACCATTTGATAAAAAAAGCTATGCTCCCTTTCCCTAATTAGATTGTCTATTTCATGTACAGTACAATTCAGTGAGGAGCAATCTGGAGATTTTTTCCCCAGTAGGTTCACCTGAGGGTTTGTCAGTACATTTTATTTTTCCCATTGCAACTAGTAAGTTCACAATTCTTGACCACTAGTGAATAGTTAAACAAACATAGAGCTCAACTATGAAAAAGAAACATTCATCACTCCACAGGCCCAGTAAAATTTACAAGACACCAAAATAGTAACAAATAGATAGAAATGCAAGGCTCAAGTCATACAGGATGCCAGACTGTGGCAATACGGTATACCAGTCTTCCAAGTCCAGGGGTGCAAACGGAGAATTTATTTCCACTTATGCAATTAAACAATTAACTCAAATAAAAAGCAACCTACATATGAAGTGGTGCACCCTCTGCAAAATGGGCCCACCCTTCACTTCATCTGGGCATGGCCTCCAAGTGTCCTGTGCAGCCGGTAGAGAAGATACGCTTTATAGCGCCAGCAAGTCTCACGTGTAGCAGGTTTCACTAGCCTCCTTCTCTGGCCCAAAGGATCCTGGGATGGGTACTCACCAAAGCGCATCCAACAAGCGCCCCTAATTCAAAGCTTGGTTTACTAGTCATAGATATGTGAGTCATAAAAATTAGCATCAAATACAGTCACTGGTACTGTATTTGATGCTAACTTCTATCACTCGCATGAGTCGAATAAATTATTTATGACTATGACTTGGCTTACTATTATCATTAAGCACTCAAAGTAAACACTCTTAGTGCAATGCTAATAATTACTTTACAACATATACATTTGCTGGTTGTGGCTGTTTGTAATGTGACTTTTTAAATCCAGTGCGATATAAATCAGTTGCAATAATCACAGGCAAATGAGGGGAAGGGTTACATTGCAAGGTGGAAGCATGTTTCCAAACTTTTCATTAAGCTAAATTGAAATGTGAAGACTGTGACATAAGTGGATTTATATATGAATGTTTAACCCAACACCTCAATGAGGAGTATAAGCAAGAATTAGTAGAATAAAAGACTGCATTGTTACAGCAGTCCAGTAAAACACTACGCCCAATTTACCTCTATAATCCCATATAAAATGGCTGACATGACGCAAAACAGATGTTGGACATGTTTCTAATGCAGACCTGAGAACAGCCTTGATGTTCTTACTTATAAGAAAGAGATACGTGGAAGGGTTACTTTTCCTATCAACAAATCTTGCTACAGTATAATGAAATGAAGGTATTTGCCAAATTACTGGCTAATGTACTAAACCCACTGTTACTGATTTAGTCCACTCTGACCAATCAGGTTTCACACACTGCGAGTATATTAGACTCAACCTGAGAAGACTGTATAAAAACATAGCTTTTGGTGAAAGAGTGAAGGAAACAATTGACTTTACATTGCTTGATGGAAATAAGGTGTTTGACTCAGTAAAAGGGTTGTTTATGTTATAAATTGCTTAGAAGATGTGCTTTTGGTCCTACTTTCTCTCCATTGTCTGATTATTCTACAAAAGGCAATTGACCAAAGCAAGGGCTAACAGTTGACCTTAAATATTTCCTATCCACAGAGAGACAAGACCAGATTCCTCTTTTTGTCTCCTTCATAATGAAGCCGCTGGCAGATGGGATATGCAGGGACACTCTGATGAGAGGCGGGAAATAGAAAACAGGCAAGGATGAGCAAATTTCTCTTCATGCAGATGGAAGTTTGTAATTGTTAGGCCTGTCAGCATTAGGTTTGTCTTCCCCCAAATGTTTTGCCTCCCCTCCTTCATTTTGCTGAACTTTTTTTGTTGACCGTAGGATTCTGTGCACTTCCCCACTGTTAACCATTGCTAAAATGCTTGTGCTGACCCCCTGAAACATGGTGAAATGGGCTTAAACCCAATTGGCATATTTGAGTTACTTACACATCCCTCCTTGTAGAGTAGTATACCAAATACATAGAACCTGTAAATTAAATGCTACCAGTGGGCCTGCAGCACTTATTGTGTCACTCACTTTTGAAGCACATTAAAACATGACCCAGGCCTGCCACTGCAGCCCAAATGCTGTTTTAAACTGCCATGTAGATTTGGCAATAAAATCCCCTTGCCAAGACCTAAACTTCCCTTTTATTACCTATAAGGCACCCATAAGGGCAGGGTGCCTTGTAACTTTTAGTTTTACATGTCCTGGTAGTGAAAAATTCCTAAGTAAATTTTTCACTACTATGAGGCCTACCCTTCCATATGATGATAACATTGGAGATTCCTTATTGCATCTTATAAGCTTCAATTTCTAATTGGGAGCAGGTAGTTATTTCATGTTTGGTGTCTTTGGAATTGTAATGGTAAAATTGGGGTTTTGATTGCAACTTTGAAAATGCCACTTTTAGAAAGTTGACTTTTTTCTGCCTTTAGCCCTTTTGTGCAAGCAGCCTGTGTTGGGTCACGTGACTGGGTGTAACTGATAGTTACACTTTATGAATTCTTCCCAGACATTCCAAAAAAAGAAGAATTAAATATGCCTGAATAGGTCAAGTGCTGTAAGGATGGGTAGGGGGATGAGTGGAGGGGAGCACAACCCCTCTTGCAACTAAATAGGGAACGCTCTGCCTTCACACAAAGGGCCTAACACCTCCACATTGTCAATGCAGTCAGCTTGCAGCCCAGGAAGGGGAGACAGGATATTCCATGAACTTCAAAGCCACTGTCAAGAAGCTTCTCCCACCGTCCAGAAGGAGGGCACCATCGTATAAATATAGGACCTCAGACACCAACATTTCAGTTCACTCCTGGGCCTATGGAAGGACTTTCAGAGGACTGCCTGATGGTGTGACCTGCTGTACACTCTGCAAGCCTGCCTTGCTGTACCTTAAAGAACTGCTTTTCGTCTGGAGACTGCTTTTAACCACTAAAGGACTACCAGAATGACTCCAAGGGCTAGTTTGCTGGCCTCCTGTTCAGAGACCCAGGGATACAAAAGTATTCCAACATTTTGAACCCGCACCTGGACCCAGCCTGAGTGAGTCCTGAACCCCTAAGTTGTGTCCCACCAATCCAGGACCCTTGGCTGTGGTGCTAAAGTCCCCAGATGACCAAATCCCAAAACTAAGGACTTCTAATTTTTTTGGGCAAAACCTGCTCTCAGAACCAGGAGGAGACCGGGACCAACTTGCTTGCCTAGCTGCCTAAGGTGTATCACCAGTTGGATTGACTCTGAGGCCTCCGTTATGGTCTTCATCCTGGTCAGTGGTCCCTTGCCAAAGTGGTATCATGCCTCTAGGGATTGTCTTCAGCTACACCCATCTGCCTCCTCCCGCTGGAGATTTTCGACTTCCAAACAACAAAATAAGGGCCCTATTATGAGTTTGGCAATCCGAGGCCTGCCAAACCTACGGTGGTGGTCAGACTCCCGCACTTCTGGCAGTCCGAACACCAGATCGCAACCCTGCCGGTCAGACCGCCAGGTGACCACCGCCACCACCAGGATCAGGGATCCCAGCGAGTGGCAATGGTTGGGCTTGTAACGAGCCATGGAGGAGCTGAACTCAGTTCTGTCTGGCTGATTGCAACCCCACTTTCCGCCATACTTTCTATGGCGCTGTGAAAAGGCTGGTGGAAAGCCAGTGCCGGGGGCCACAGGGGGCCCTGCATTGCCCATACCCATGCCCATGATATGGGCAGTGCAGGCCCCCCTGCCAAGCACCATCGGAATGGGGGATGGCATTGGCCACGGCTCTATGTGGACCCGAGACCAATGCCACTACAGTTTCCACTGGGCTGACCGGTGGAAATCTTGTAATGGGTCTTTTCACAGCAGACTCCTCACCACAAGTCTGGGGGTCGGCTTTTCCGACTGTCAGACTCGTAATGAGGCTGTAAGTTTAAACATAGAAATCTTCACTGCAGCTTTGGCATTAACACTTACTCCTCAGACACCACCTTAAGCCTTGTCCCACTGAACTTTACCTTCCCAGAGCATTTTTCTCAAAATGTCTTCAAAGTCAGAAAGTAAGAGCTGAATGGGCCCAATTCACTTCTTGTATCCAACCACACTTTATCACAGTTCACCATATTTATCAACTTTGACCCGGGCTCCAATGACTAGATGTACCTGGTTGGTGATTTGATCTTTTAGGCACTACATTTTTAAAACATTTAAAAAGTCATAACTCTGGTTCTACTAATTTGATTCTTTTGTTTCATTGTTAAATAATTTATAAAAAATTACCCTATTTTTCTGCATTGGTATGGTATTTTTCTGGTGTTGTATTTTCACTTTATTACTGTTTGTATGCTGCATAAATACTTTACACATTGCTTCTAAGTTAAGCCTGATTGCTTTTTGTGCCAAGCTAGCCATGGTTAATTACAGGTTAATTTAGTGATTTTATTGTAGCTCACCTTTCAAGGGATTGTGGCTGCCGCTTGACCAGGTCTCACACCCCAGTCAATCAACAACCCAATTTCTAACAGTAATATATTGTGGAACCTCATGATTCCAGTTCTAGGCTTAAATACATTCTTGATACATGTTAGAAATACACAGCATTGTTTATAAATTGGAAAAAAGTCTCTATTGTTTACCTTTAGACATTTGTGGTCCATGTGGGGAACTTGCCATGGCACTTAGAGTGGTACACAAGCAATTTCAATATTTAATATTATGGATATCAAAATATTTTTACATGTTCAATGTTGATAATCTAGATCTCTTATAACAAAATCTTGAGGATGACATTTTACATTTTAAAGAGGATTCCACTCTCCCTTTTGAGACAAGCAGCACTCCTGAAGCGGGTCTATGTACCAGAAAATACACCAGATGCTATACCTGAAGATGTTTTAAGAAGCTAGATGTCATGATAAAATTTTGGTATGAAGGATAGCCGTAAGAGGATCGCATTGACAACACTTCAAATACGTAATGTGAGGTACGAAGAGCACTGTTGATGACACATGTTTTCATTACCACTGCGTCAGACAAGGGCAATAAATCTTTGCGACCAGCTGAGAGTAGAATGAGTTAGATCATCGTAATTTCAACAATAAATCCAAAATACAGTATGACCCATGTGGCCATGCGAAGAGACTCCAGGTAAGGAAAGGATTGAAATTTGATTACAAGCTAATGGTTATAGTCATATAAATGAGCCTCAAGACAAAACCATAAAGGTACAGAATGGTCATTGGTTGGCCAAAACAGTGAAATACATTTAAATGAGACAAAATTACCAGGACCAAACATTTAATAATAACCATGTAAAATATTAGCAATATGATTTGAGGTTTGTATAGCAACGGTTGCATCTGGGCCAATCTAATTCAACTAATCTAGTTAAACTTGAGTAAGGGACATCCCTATCAAACTGGGTACAGAATTACCTGTGTTGGAGTTAAAACACTTGTGAACAAAAAGCACAGGAAGGACAAAAATAATTTGGACAAATGTCATGTAGAGCAAAAGATAGTTTGCCAACATGGGCAATAGGAAAATAAAAAGAGAAAGAGTCAGCATGTTAGAAGCTCGATTAAGAGTTTTCCTCTGTGGGTCAGAATACAACCGTAACCGAAACACAACATTTGAATTATTATCAAGACTGAGATGGTATTACCTCTTAGAGTTCAATAGAATTAGGCCCAGATTTAAGAGGGCCTAGCACCATTCCAACGCCACATTAGCGTCATTTTTTATGCTAATGTGGCGTTGGAAGGCCAAAAACGATGCACCATATTCACAAAGTGGCACAATGCTTGCATTGTGCCACTTTGTAACCCCTTGCAACACATTATGCCTGTGCCAGACATAGGCCCTCATTATGACATTGGCGGCAAATGCCGCCTACCGAAAGGCTGGTGGAATTCCGGCGACAGTAAAGGTGGAGAATGGCGGTAAGGTGGCGCTGCTACCAGCAGAAGCACCACGCCAGCAAAACACCGTCTACCGTATCTTGTTCCATGATATGGCCTGGTGGTGTTTTACTGGTGGACGCTGCTGCTGGCAGCAGCACCACATCCTGTCTCCTTCCGGAGGACCCCCTGCGAGCAGGTAAGTTGGGTTCTCTGACGGGAGAGGGGGCATTGTGTGCATGTGTGGGGGTGTGTGTGACTGTGTTTGAATGTCTGCATGCATGTGTAATGCGTGTGTGCATGAGTGTGTGTACATGCATGTTTTGTGTTGTGATTGTGTGTGTGCCTGGATGTATATTCGTGACTGTTGCTGTGAGTGTGTATGAATGTATGCATGCGTGGGTGAATGTGTGTCTGCATGTGTGAATGGGTGTGTATGTATGTGTGTATATGGGGGGTGGGAGGGTGAAAGGGGGCCCTGGGGAGGGGAGTGGTGTAGACCCTTATCAGTGCCAGGGAAGGAATTCCATGGCACTGATAGTGCCTACCGCCACGGTTTTCGTGGCAGTACAGAAACCACGGAAACCATGGTGGTGGGTGGGATCATAATGCCATGGGTGGCCTTGTGACGGCCGCCGGTCAATACCGCCATGGCAGTCGGTGTGTTAACTTGGCGGTTTGGCTTTGGCCAAACCGCCAATGTCATAATAGTAGAGGTATGTACTGCCAGCCTGTTGGCTGTAATACCTCTACTATTGCACCGACCGCTGAGGTCGTAATGACCCCCATAATGTATTCAAGGGGGCGTCCCGGTGCTAGGGGGGCTGAAAAAATAGCACAAAGAATTCTAAGAAATTTCTTTGCATCATTTGTATCAGCATTTTTAACGCCTGCTAAGAGCAGGCATTAAAGGGAGGCTCCCATTGTTTTCAGTGGGTCTCTGGGTGCTTTGCAGGACTAGCGTCAACATTTTTTATGCTAATCCTGAAAAGCGCCTGACTAGCGCAAAAAATTGTGGTGCTAGTACCCCTGACTACCGCCATGGTTCGCTGTATTTTAAATACGGTGCACACATGGTGACATTAGGGGGATGCCAAGGGGTGCAAGAAAAGAAGTGCTGTGCTTGGCTACTTTTCATAAGTTTGCCCCTTAGTTCTCAATAGCAATGGGAAAAGGTTCAAACAGCATCAAATGGGAAACAAAGTGACTGCTTCAGGGAGACATAAAGCAAGACTGTACATAGTGTTTGAGTGGGAAGTGGAAGGGAAACAAAACAGAAACAGGGCCATCTCTGAAAAGAGCAAAAGCAAAGCCTCCTCTCCTGAAGGGGAAATGAGATGGGGAGAAAAGTCAAAGTCAAGCAGAAGAGCTGCTCCATGGAACTGCTGCAAAAACGGCACTCCCAGTGAAGAAGGAAAGGATACCTGCCTGGGGGCACATTTTATTGTCCATGGCGCATGGTGATTCGTCAGTCCACACCACAAAGTTTGAAAGTTGGAATGAGCGTTGATCATATGACTGAGATTTGAAACATCCACAAAAGTTCTCATGTCCAGCGTGGGAAAAGCATGCTCATGAAGTCATCCATGTTGACCAATATATTTTACAGTATATTTCTTCACCAGTTCTTGAGTGTACTGCCTCAAGATTAATTTTACAAACTTAACTACGTGTAAAACAGAAGGACATTCTAACAGTTTATGACCTAGAAGGGAAAAAGTTCAAGATATTTTTCAACATTTTCAGAAACAAGGCCCTGCAGGTCTCAACTAGGCTAAGAGTAGGAATGAATGAGGCTCAAATACGTTTACCAAAGCACAAAAACATTTGGCAGTGTCGTGCACCGTCATTTTCAAAATGCAGGGATGCGCTGTATTTACTAGAATATGGCGCACACCTGTGTTTCCCTCTGCAGTGGTGCTAAATTTTCTGCTGTGCGCCAACGCAGACACCCTTGCACCTTTAGTGCAAGGATGGCTGCGTTGAGGGGGAGATTGTTTTTGTGCATGAAGGAACACCTTCCTGCACAAAAACAATCTTAAATGGTGATTTGCTCTTTCTATGTGTGCTGCAAAATGCAGCACACATAGAAAGAGCAAAAACCGAGGAGAAATGAAAGCATTTCTCCTCGTTGTGCCACTCTAATGCCACGTTAGATTTTGGCGCTACCTCAGGTTTACGAAAACTCATAAATCTGAAGCAGCTTCAAAATGTAATGAATTTTCCACGCACACAGCAACACCCATTGCATGCCCCTTCCATGCAAAGTGCTGCGTGTGAAGGGGCTGTATTTACAAGTTGGCGTTAAGGCACCTTGGAACTATGGCACAGGGTATAGTGGCACCGGAGCGTCACAAAAAGTGATGCTCCGGTTTCGCTACGGGCTGTTAAATATGCCTCTCATATTCAAAATCTATCATCATTATATTATTATTATTATTGTCAGTTTGTGTTATTATAAGTGTTGAAAATGGAAAACTTTTATTAATATAGTCTGTTAGATATGATGTCAAACTAAAATTCACATTTGAATGTTACTTTTAAAACATTCCTCTACAGAATACTATCATCGTTTTGGTCAATTCTGGTGATTAGCAACCTAAATAAATGATTTAAATCAAAACGAGTGATTACATTTGCACTTATAGGCTCATACCGCATTAGTTAAATTATGTCTACCAGTCGAATCTTGTGGAGTGCGGAAGGGGCGGGGCAGCACGGGGGGGAATAAACATTTGATTAATAATAAAAAAACACACAATTACCTTGATCGCCGCTGCTGCCGCCGCACTGCTCCATCCGCTCCTCTGCTGCAGGCACTCCCCTCAGCCTGCCCTGTGCAAATCCTGACGCTGCTGTCTGGGATCATCCAGCCAGGGCACTCCCAGGCAGACTGGGAGTTTGTGCATGCCCTCTCCAGCCTGGTAACTGTGTTGCTGGGCTGGAGAGAGTCTACTGCGCATGTGTGTTTGTCCAGCCCAAGACGGACGGCCAAATATTCATGCACAGTGAGGGGGTGTGCTGTGCACTCCCCCTCTCTGCTCTTCCACCCCCGCGGCCCCAACCCATACCAGAAAACAATCATAAACTCACTTTTGGCACTGGAAGTGACGCTCCTCCGCCCTAAAGGACGAGCCGCCCCTGATGTCTACCCTCAGTTATGTGCACATTAGTATAAGTGTCAGTGCACCACTCTACAACTAAAATGCTAGCACTGTTCAGATAAAATGTAAACGTTGTCACTTTCAAATGATTACTGTGACATGAAATTTGTATATAATATTCCTGCTATATCGCTATCTAACAATAAAACATTATGAAACAGCTCAATTAGCAATTATTGTGTGGATCGGAACACTCTTTCTTGGGCACACCTGCCCTCAGAATGGACAGATATGTGTTGGGTAGTTAAAGCTGCACCATAGAAGGCTAATTCAAAAACACATTTATGGGTAGGTATAAGACTGAAGGATGTGAATACCTTTTCAGGATTCAGGGGGCTAGGTAAAATCGAGATAACACTCTGGGCGAGGCATGGGATGTAAGTGGAAGTCGATCAAATAATTGCAGTCAGATATGATTTTAATAAGTTGTAAATCTTTATTAAATATTTAAACAAAAACACATTAATTGTATAAAGAGGCAAAGAGGAGGCTATGGAGTAACCACTTTTTGAATTAAGGTTACTTGACGCAAGAACGGGTAAGAATCAGAGTCCCAGATGCCCGCAAAATGAGCTAGCAGCCTAAAAGTCAGGTGGCAACAAGGTGTAAATGAAAGTGGTTGAAGAGGATATGTGGGCGGAAGCCCTCTGGTATCTTAGAAATATACTGAGGAAATCAGCTTCAGCCTGTTCCAACTTAAGATTCTCCACAGCATTTACTATAACTGTGTACACAGCTGTTACTACAACCATATAGATGTGGAAGTGCTTTTCATAATTTGTACCCGGGAGGCTGTGAACAAAAAGGCACATTTCTCTATTATTTGTGGAGCTGTCTAGTGACAGAAAGTTATTGGATGGCATTAAGCAAAAAGAAAACGCTGGGATTTGCAGTGAATTTGACAGTACTCACAAAACTGCAGGTTATCTGCAAAGAAGCAGACTTATTTAGATACCAAATATCATTCATAATCCAAAGATTTGTTATCCCCAAAAAGGATATTGAGATAAGCTGGGGAGCTCCACCACACCAGTAACGCCGGAATGGACTTGCAACATGGACTGGTGTATTGTAAAATAAAAGTGGTTTACCAAAACAGGTCTGTCCCAATAAATGTTATAAGATTCGAGGGAACTAGGTGGACATAATAGCACTGTGTAAGATACAAGCAAGTGAGTGGGAAAACATTGCCACTTCCTTTCTGAAAGATCAAAAATGCACACCACACGACAAGAGAAAGTGAGTGTGATCATACTTCCATGTTATTGCCATCTGTGCCTCTCTTCACACAGGCTTGTGATGTAAAAAAGTGTCCTAACAAAGACATAGCTCCTGCAGTTATTGTACTGATGTCATACTCATACTCTTTGTTTTTTTGTTTCACTCTTTTCTGCGTTTGCTGTGTTGCATTGTGTAAGAAAGTGAGTTATTAGTTGGGAAGAATGGAATCCTTCACAAGTAATACGTCTATAACCTTCTGTCTACAGGGAGCAAGTACCCAGTTGTAGAACTCGACACTCACAGGGTAGCAAGGCAAAGCAGTCCAAGTGATACTCAGGGAACGGTGTGGGCTAGTACTCCAATCCACTGGCATCCAATAATCAGCACCCGATACATCATTGTCCAGTCAGTGCTTTACTTATAAGAAGGAAATGAACTTTGTAACACACAAACTACTAATATGTATAAGACGTCTGGTGGAAGTACCTAGTGTGACACTCTCTTAACAATTCACACTCCTAGGGCCTGATTTAGATCTTGGTGGAGAGGAATACTCTGTCACAAACGTGATGGATATCCCATCCACCATATTACAATCCCTTTACATCGTGTGGGAATCAAAATACAGCAGATGGGCTATCCGTCACGTTTGTGAGAGTATTCCATCCACCAAGATCTAAATCAGGCCCTTAGGGAGCACTGAATTATAAAAACCACAACACCCACATATAAAGTAGATACAATATAGTAGGGTTTAGCTGTCAAATGTCAGGTCTACTAGTTTTGCCAGGATGTCATAATAAACTAATGGAATACCATTAAGCCCATTAAAGATGATACCATCGTAAAATGACATTAATTAAGACATGAATGGATATACTGTTAACTCTGTCATCATAAGCAAAGCTTTTAAAAACGTAATAACTTTTGTAAATTAATCTTTGTAATGACTTTACACATACTGGAAAGCAGACTTAAGACCTAGCAACACATATTCCTTCTCTTTAGAACTATGAGTCAAAATAGCCAAGCTCCAAGAATGCTTTTACTTCTGCTTCAGAAATTGATAAAGGGCTGCTTCTAGGGCCTTTGCGGAGCCTACTGAAGCTCCTGGGTAGCCCTCAACACTCAACAGGGTGAGTTTCAGTTCCTCTGCCTTTTCAGTGAAACGCATGGCAGATATGCACATTTTAAACGCTATTGCTAGAGCATATGGTGCAATCCTCTTTCTTTAGCCTCACAGGGTTTACAGGGCAATCTCATGCCAAAGGCTACGTCATTTGAAGCGCAGCCTTGTGCCTCGAAGGAGAGTCCATTTCCTTCTTTTTCTATTATGTTTTCCCAAATCAGGGTGCTCCATCCTGATTGGCCACTTGAGTGGGGCCATACTGGGGGGAGTGGGTGAGTCCCTCAGTCCCTGTGCCCCTGCCAGCTCCCCACAAGTACAGCTAAGCTCATTTATGCCCTCATTGGAGACACTCCTCTTCTGCTTCTTGGGTAGGAGCCAGGACTTTGGTATTCACTACAGCTGGGCTGTAGGCACCTACCCCACTGGACACAGGTTTGAGGGGCGAGAGAAGCAGCCAACAACGCCCTTAGGCTCTGGCCCTTCTTGGAACCCATAATTGAGGAGCACCGCGGCACTCACTGCTTTTTTTCACTCTCAGGGCAATGGTGGCCCTAGGAACTGGACAACTTCGTCAAGTGCAGCACCATGCATTTGTCCGGTAGTCTGACTGTGTTGGTCCACATAGAGAAGAGCACCTCTGAGGACAATTTATTGAAAATAAGATGTCCCTCAAGGCCATGATTTTCCTTGGCAGTCAATGGGGAGAGAGAGCCACAGTTACAATAAATAGGACGTAAGGAAGGATGCCAAATGTGCTATATCTCAGCTGGTACACCCTGATTATCAAACTTCTCCTCCGCATTTCTCTGGCACTGTTGTGCCAATTGTAATGATCTTGGGTCTCTATTTGCTTGTTGTGGTGGCCTCTAACTGAAAGTCTTTCATTAATGGCTATCCTTAACTAATCAGTTGATATCCCCTTAGTGATATCAACTACTGCAGGAATCTACTTGTCACAGTGATACTTGGTGGGCATGATTTGAAATTAGCAGGGCATCTGGAAACCTAGATGCCTTAAAACACAGCATTGCTGTAGTCAGTCAAAAGGTTTGTTTCAGCTTCTAATAAAAAGCGACACAACTTGGTACATCAAAAATATATATACACAAAAAACTATGAATATGAAACATTAATACAATTTACAGAAGCCACCAAAAATGTCAACAAAACAAGGCATGGGCTCTTTTAAATAAGAAGGGTTATTAGAGTTCAAATATGTTTTGATAAACAATTTGAAGTTCTAGCATAAGCATGTTCATTACTGATTCCACTCTTGAAGCTGAAGGCATATAAACGTCTTTCACACAGCAAGCTCTTAGAATCGTTGTTAGCAAAAGATAAAGATATCAGAAAAAAACTTTGTTTAAAATCCAAAATTGCTTTGAGCTATTTCTACCTTGATTCCTTTGGCTTTTGGAAAAACTTATTTTTTGAATGTGGTCCAAAATTAAGATGACCTTTGTAGACATACATAAAAACTACTAATCATACTTTGTGGATTGATTAGGAAACTTTGAACTATTACCTGATATTAAAGACTTTGATATTTTACTTCCATTATTCGGAAATAATATTGAGCATACAGCATATATGATGTCTGTAATGGCAGACGATGCATTAATTGAAGACAGTGTGAGGGTAGGAGGTGGTCAGCACATACCTGTGCCTTTTCTGCTTGTCTTCCCTTCAAATCTAAGATAAAGCAACCTCCACATCAATGATTTTGATATTTATACTGATTATAATGGACCAGCTGCCCTTTTTATGTCAAAGCGAGTGAGCAACAGTATCAGCAGAGTTGAGACACTTTTGTTTCTTTTTGCCAATATCAAATTGTGTAAACAAATCAAATTATAGTGACAGTTTTACATTTTAACATCGAAACTTGATTATATACCCAGAGCCAAAAGCTAACAATGGTTAAGAACATCAGTTTGACCCACACTTACCTACTAATCTCAAAGTGTGATATAATGGCATTCAAATCTACAGACAAATATGGGGCCCTGGCCCAATTAGCTTGCCTGCTGCAGTCATTAAATCCAAAAATTTACTGTAGACATTAGCCCATTATTCAAGTATTGCTTACCAACAAACAGGGTTCACAGCAGTTTCAGAGGCTCACACCTGGTGCCAATGTATAAAAAAAAAATACTTGTCTTTGTGAAGGTGAAAGAGGCACCTCTAGTGCCCTGCAGAGAACAAAGGGGGCCCCTAGCCCTCCTCAGCTCCAAATGGGGGCCTTGCAATAATTTGGGGGCAAGGGGGGTGGAATGCACCCCCTCCTGCTTTTATAACGGGCCCCTCCTGAGGCCCGCGATCTCTCGCCCCCCGGACCACAACTGGCCTCCAGAGGGGGCCAAAGCCAGCAACAATGATATGGGCCCAAATCAGGACGGGACTCACCTGACTCTCGCTGTGGCCTGACCGGGGAGACCTTGTGGTGAGAATGCCTCCAGCGAGGCTTCTGCCCCACCCATGGTCTCAAAAGATAATTTGGGGCTCTGGTGGGGCAGGGGAAGCCTCCTATGAGGCTTCGTTCCCCCCTGCCTGTCCTCACAGCAACAAATGGGGCCCGGTGGGCCGGGGAGCCTCCTATGAGGCCTCCTTCCCCGCCCGGTTTCCAACAACCTGCTGCGGCCCGCCCAGTAGATGCCTGCTTGTGCCCCAGGGGTGTTCTACGGAGCATGCTCCACCCCGTGGGCACAGTAGAAGTGCGCTCACGCCTTTCTTGCTCCCAGTGGTGCTCCGGTGGTCCCAGGGGCAGTGCAACTCCGGTGCGCTGATAAAACAAATCCGGGTTGTGGCTGTGAATCCTGGCTGCAGAACAACACGCTTCCCAAAGCGCTAGGTGCAAATCAAAAAGATAAGCGCATCTCCAGGTGCTAAATTCATAAAGAGAAAGTGCTGCCCCAGGCACTGTACAATTAAAAAGAAATGCTCCTCATGCGCTTGAAGCAGACAGTTGCAGGGGTCAGGGCTACAGCATCCTGCCCTTGGGGGACAAAGTTCAAAGGAAGCACCAGGTGGCAGGGCCCAGCAGCAGGCCAGCACAAGGTAAATGCAGGCAGTTGGCAGTTCCTCCACATGACCAAGCAAGTCAAAGGTCAGCACAGCAGCAGCAGTCCATGGCGGTTCCTGGTGAGTCCCTCCAGCAGCATTCTGTGTCCAGTTCCAAAATGTCACCAAATTGTGGGGGAAACTCCTCTGTACTTATGCTCAGTTTTAAAGTGTGTTAACAGGGAAGGGGAGAGGAGGTTCCAACCAGTTAGAACTGGTTCTGGGAGTGCCCCCTCTCTCCTCCAGCACAGGCTCCAATCAACAGTTGGGGGCAAACAACTCTTTTGTGTGAGGCCAGGGCACAGCCTTTACAAATGCATGTGTGCCCCACCTCTCCCTTCTCTCAGCCCAGGAAGACTATTCAGAATGCAGATGCACCTCTGTGACACCTCCACCCTCCCTGTGTACAGGCTGTCTGAAAAGTATGCACAAAGCCCAGCTGTCACTCTGCCCTGACGTGGATTCGAATCAAGCTGCAAAACACCAGAGTCATAAGCACGGAGAAATGGCATTTCTGTAATAGTAATATAAATTCTACTTACACCAGTAACCAGCATTTCTCACTACCATTACTAAACATGCCTACGCTATCCCTCATAAATCAGACAATACTCCCTAGACATAAGGCAGGGCATTTCCAATACAAATCTATGAGAAGGCAGCACTCACTGCAATGAGAAACCAAATAGGCTGTTTGTCACTACCAGGACAGGCCACGATACTAGCCACATGTCCTGCCTTCTATATACATAGCACCCTGCCCATAGGGCTAGCTAGGGTCTACCTTAGGGGTGACTTACATGTAGTAAAAAGGGAGTTCTGGGCCTGGTAAGTAAATTTAGGTGCCAGGTCCCTGTGGCAGAAAACTGCACATGCAGGGCCTGCACTAGCTGGCCTGAGACAGGTTTTGAAATGATACTTCAGTGGGTGGCGCAAGCAGAGATGCAGGCCTCCTAGTAGAATTTAATTTACAGGCCTTGGGTATAGAGATACCACTGTACAAGGTAAATTAAATATGCCAATTAGGTATAAGCCAATCATACCAACTTTAGAAGGGAGAGCACCTACACTTTAGCACTGATCAGCAGTGATGAAGTGCTCAGAGTCCTAGAGCCAACAGCGAGAGGTCCTAAAAAATAGGAGGAAGGAGGCAAAAAGTCAGGGGATGAACCTGCCAAAAGGGCCAGGTCCAACAGGATCACAGATAGAAGAGTACTTCCTTTTATCACACAGACTTCCAGAGGTGTTATGGTTCAGGGGACAGTCTTGTGACACCAGCACTGCTCATTCAGAATTCAACCACCATGTGAGATAACCTTTTATATGTAGCCATCATTGACCTCTTAATGGTCTTTGATAGTATTGGCTAAAATAAATCTGGGGCACAACTGGTACACTGGGGTATCCAGTCAACATTACTGGTTACAACTATCAATCTTTACTCATATCCAAGGGTAAGAATCAAACTAGCCCTGGATGTGTCATCAATGAAAACGTCTCTACCATTTAATAGCCTAAAGCAAGGCTCGGTTTTGGCTCCTTTACTTTTTAATGTATATGTTAGAAATTGAGTCTCTCATTGACAGAGGTATACACCCTTGTCCAAGTAGGGGCCACAGTCCTAATCAGTCCTAGTCAAGGTAAGTCACAGCACAATCCAAAGGATCCTCTGCTCACCCTCTGGAAGCTTGGCACAGAGGAGGCAGGCCTAACTTAGAAGCCAACGTGTAAAGTATTTGTGCAATAATTCACACAGTAACACTGTGAAAACACCACAAAAAGTGTTCCTCACCAAAAAATAGATAATATGTATCTGAATAAAATAAGATCAAAACGAAAAAAATCCAATGTACACAAGCAAAGTTATGAATTTTTAAAGATTAAATCCCACTAAAGCGCTTAGAAATGCAATAGCTTCATCTGGGGCTATCACTACATCATTGATGTAGTTGTTCCCAACAGTCTGATGCCACTGGTGCTGATCACAGAGTCGCACAGACCCCCAGGCACAGTATCTTTAAAAATTATGAAGCAAAGACATTGCACAGAGGTGGGGAGGTGCGGTGTCGCCAGAGCTGGTGCTGTGTTGAGTCCTTACTGTGACCTGTGAGGTGAGGTGTTGTTTCTGTACTGGGAGGCAGGGAAGGCATGGTGTCAGTTCCGTCCACTTGCAAGGGAGCTGATGCTGTGTCAGTGGCGAGGCATTGGTTCCTTGTGACCTGGTGGGGTTGATGTATCCAGTTGGTCAAGATGTAATGTGTTGACTTTGCAGTGTCGCAATCACATTGCAGGACGTCAGCGCGTCGCAGCAACATCGGACTTACATTGCAAGTCATGATCATTGCGTTCAGTGAGGACAATGGAGCAGGCAGCAAAGCAGCATCGGCCAGCAGATGAGTTCATTGGGCAGCCAGGCATTCCCTCTGACAAAGTCCAGGTGTAGGTCACGAAGTGTCCGATTTTGTTGAGTCAGAGACCCAGGATATATACCCCAAAATGACTTTGAAGTGGGGGAAATTTTAAAGAGTGGTTTTGATGTGCACAAGTTCCTCTTTCAGCCCAGTCCTGAATGCCAAGATACCTGTGGGGGATTGTCAGTTCTTTGTGTTAGGGCAAGCCACTGACCTTTGAAGTGTAAGAGAGAACCCCTCCACTCCTCCTGCTCAGGGAAACCCATTAAGTATGCAGTTGAATGTAGATGTGACTGCACAAGGGGTGCTGTCAAATAGCAGAGACCAGACGTGGATTGGAGACAGGCTGTAAGGCACAGATGGCAGTAAGTGCAGAGAAACGCCCACTTTCTAAAAAGTGGCTTTTCTAAGATAGTAATATTAAATCCAACTTCATCACTAAGCAGGATTTCCTTTTACCATTTTGGCCATATTAAACACGGCAGGGCCACTCCTTTCAGATCAGAATCTACCACTTAAAAGTATACAAGGGCATTTCTAATCCTGGCCTATGAGAGGAGCAGGCCTCACAGTAGTGAAAAAAACAATTTGTGAGTTTCCCACTACTAGGACATGTAAAACACATAAGTATGTGTCATGCCTTTTACTTACATAGCACCTTATCCTATGGGTTATCTAGGGCCTTCCTTAGGGGTGACTTATATGTAGAAAGAGGGGAGTATAAGGCTTGGCAAGTAGTTTTAAATTCCACGTCGAAGTGGCAGTGAAACTGCACACACAGGTCTTGCAATGGCAGGCCTGAGGCATGGTTAAGGGGCTACTTATGTGGGTGGCACAACCAGTGCTGCAGGCCCACCAGTAGCATTTATTTCACAGGCCCTGGGCACCTCTAGTTCACTTTATTAGGGATTTACAAGCAAATTAAATATCCCTATTGGGTATGAGGCAATGTTACCATTTTTAGGGAGAGAGCACATTCACTTTAGCACTGGTTAACAGTGGTAATGTGCACAGAGTCCTAAAGCCAACAAAAATGAAAAAAAAAAAATACGAGGGGAAGGCAAGCAGTTTGGGGTGACCCTTCAGAGAGGGCAATTTTCCAGCAGTATACATTTCACATTTAGGGCTTTTTCTCATAAGAGGAATTTCCTTTCCCAAAGGTTATCTGGTCATCATTCATTATAATGCCATTTTCTGATGACACCATGAGTTTATACAAAACTGAAGTAGACTTTCAGATAACGCATAGCACCTAAAATGCTTTTTTTAAAAGGCCAATAATTGTATCAAAAATAAAGAGAAAAAAATGGGTAATTATTGGTTGGAGAATCATAAACAAAGACAGCAGCAATTTGATAGTATTAGAATTGCCCACACGGATAATTCAAGTACATGGGTTCATGCTTAGAAGAACGTAGCAGTCACAGATTGTATCTATGAAAGTTACAGCTTTAGCCATGATTACTTCTTTTTGACGGCTAAGCAACCAACTGTCCGATCCATTTGTGGTACCCTTTTTAAGAGTGAATAAAATGAAACCCATGCCTGCATTAACTTACGGCTTTGCGACCAAGGACATTTAAAAATGGCTGGACATCATGCAGTGCTTCACTTGAACTATTTTAGCCCCACAGACAGAACATTTTAAGCTGAAGTTTGCCTAGAATTTATGTTGCACAATCACTCATTTTAAAAGCCTTATTCCTATTTTATTTTACAAAGTACAGAGCAGCTCAAGAGTATGTGCTGAAAAATATCCTATAGCAAGAATTAAGGACCCTTACGTCCACAAACCCCTGGAGATCCTACATGAAATACTCCCTAGAGAAAATCCAGGTCAATGATATCGGGACTGTGAATTACCACTGACACATACTGAAGATGAAACAAGCAAACTTCGTCTCGTCACTCAAAGCTCGTTCAGACTTAGAGCAGAGAATATACCCATTGACTGTCCTTAATTGTTACAAAGAAAACGCCTGGCAAAAGTAATTGATCTTTCACTTTTGAATGGCCACGAAAAGGAAACTAATCAAAATAAGCTGTGACTGTTTCCAATTAAGGTATTCCATTATGGACACCTGATCGATAAAACAAACTCCTTCAACATTTGCACAATGGAAGAAAAAACTTTATTCTGCCTCTTTTGTATTTGCAGGGAGCAGACACGCTCCAGGCCAGTGGTTATTAATCAGTGGTCCGGGGATGTCTGGGTGTATGAAACGCCTACCCAGAGGGTATGTGATTCTTAGAAATTAAAAACTATTATCAGAATAATAAAGTCTATATAAATAAAGCAACAAAATTCAAAATATTAAGCCATTCTATAAATGTGAAGAAATCTAAAAAAAAGGAAGCAATAAATTAAGTTGGTATCCTCAGGTTTATTCCTGGGAGCAGAGAAAGTGCATCAAACAGAAGATAACAAAGTCGATGAGAGGCCTCAGTTGAATTTAGAAAAGTTCCAACTTTCTCACTAAATTTAAATTTAGATGTTTTTATACTTGTTTTTGAATTAAATAAAATATTTCAGCATTTGTACATTTGTTTGATGAATGTTTGTGTCTATATGTTAGTGTATGTATTTACTGTTCAAATTATCACAGTTGCTTAGGCCAGTGTCCCCAGCTTCCAGTAATGACTCAGTAGGGGACCCCGGATTCCCTTAATGATTAGATAGGGCCCCACAGAAGTAAAAATGGCAAGAACTACTGCTCTAGGCCACACCTCCTGAGAGCAGTGTTTCAACAACTAAATATCAGGAGGTGCAGAGATGCAGTGACAGCCTGCTTAAGTGGGCATCATGCAGAACTGACAGGCTGCTTTTTAAGGTTTATGGACTTTGTAATAAACAAGATAAATTCACTTATTTTTTTAATAGCATACCTGATCTATTTCTTTTTAATGTTTTTTGTTTTATTTTAAATCATTACTTATAGTAGTGCATTAAGCAAAATTTTATTAAATTGATTTTTAATAATTGTGCAAATAAATAATTAAATGAAAATGTGATTAAGAACCATGATCATCCATTGTAATGGCTCGATTAAATGATTTTATTTTAATTTATTACAATTTAAGCTATTTTAAAGAGACATTTAAATACCTCCTTGATACCCTTAAACAATTACTAAACAATTAAACGTTTTCGTCATAACATTTCATATGCATTTATCACCCTGTAAATTAGGTTTGTCCCTATAACTAGTACCGACAGCCAAGGGAAATTGGGAAAATTTGCACTGTCTCAAATACATTATTGCAGTAGACTGGACACTTCCTCTCCTGAGGACATCATGAAAAGGTAGAGTATTGCTTCTGATTTATTTTCTTGTGATACTTCTCAGGATGATCAAAGCATTTTTCCATTCTTAGTTTATACAATTCAGATTTTACATTCCATCAATTGAATGACTGGTCATTGTTTTTAAACCTCAAATTAAGAACAGGTTACTTTTACCCTCTTCTGTGCAATCGACCTTTTAGTGGAAATGCTATTCCTGGATGTTAAGATAGGTCTGAAGAGGTATTTGAATTATTTACAGTTAGCTAGCTAGAATTGCAGTTTATTTGGTTTTATTTTAACTAAACTGTTATGTTGCAAATTTGTTCAATAAATCTACTGATTAAATTTAAATTTAAATTACTAAGCAATGTGGTGGACAATGCTGATGAATATGTTATCAAATCTTGTAGCATGCTTTGTTTTAACCTGGCATAAGAATTAGCCCAAAGAGCGTCCAGAGATAAATTACCTAGTTTTAACTCCATCCACCATCTTCATTATTTCACATTCTTTATAAGGCTTGTATTTGCAGATGAGGGTAGTATCCCATTATGGATTAAAGGTAGATGTTTTCAGCTCTTTTGATATGTTGATTACATAAATTCTCAAAGACAAATTCCATAGAGGCCAATCCTTAAGAACATTGGTTCCTATCATGGAAGATGGAGACTAAGGCGGTCATTCTGACCGCGGCGGGCGGCGGTCGCCGCCCGCCATACGGTCACCGCCGAATGACCGCACCGCGGTCAAAAGACCGCGGCGGCCAATCCAGCTTTCCCGCTGGGCCGGTGGGCGCCCTCCAAAAGAGCGCCCGCCGGCCCAGCGGGAAAGCCCCTGCAACAATGAAGCCGGCTCCGAATGGAGCCGGCGGAGTTGCAGGGGTGCGACGGGTGCAGTGGCACCCATCGCGATTTTCACTGTCTGCTAAGCAGACAGTGAAAATCTTTGTGGGGCCCTGTTAGGGGGCCCCTGCACTGCCCATGCCACTGGCCCCACGACACCCATTCCCGCCATCCTGGGAAACAGGCTGGCGGGAAGGGGGTCGGAATCCCCATGGCGGCGCTGCCGGTTCCCCTTTTCTGACCGCGGCTTTACCGCCGCGGTCAGAATAGCCCAGGAAGCACCGCCAGCCTGTTGGCGGTGCTTCCGCTGCCCGCCGCCCTGGCGGTTTCAAACCGCCAGGGTTGGAATGAGGGCCTAATTATGTTGTGCTGCTGGCAGGTGCAAACCTTAAAATAGCCCCAACTGCTTGCACAGTTGCTATGAGGCGTTGTCTGTATAGGCTGGTGCCTAGGAGAGTTATTCAAAGATGTGATTTCTAATTAGAAATACTTTACAGTATTTGAACATACTTGATCACCAGGTTAAGATTTCAGTGACATCTCGGTCTTACCACCCTCCATGGAAGCACTGCATTTTGCTGCATTGCTGGTTGTGGTTTTTAGAATTAAACATGGGAGTGCTATTGTGTATGAACTATCAATCCTCCATTGCTTATATGGAAACCTAGAGGAATTAGCCAGCTGCCCACAGACACACTGTCATAATTCCCATTGGTGCTTTCTATCTGCTTCCTGAAATTAATGTGTAATGCTCTCCCATGAGGTACATGTGTGACAAGACCCTCACTTAGCTGCTTCATTCGGACAGGAAGTCCATTTTTATGGTCTGGCTTGACAGCACAGCTGTCATCTGACAATCATGTGAGAATCACCAAGAGAGGAGCTTTTGCTCTGACCACATGTTGGGAGCAAGGAGTACATATTTTGATTTGTCAGAAGCTGCAAACTTCCATAAAAATACTTACCCTCCATTCAACTGTGATCTTTTAGTTTATTTATCCAAGTTCATGGGCTTGAACTTTCAGGGGCACACGGATGACATTGTAATACTATTAATGTGTCTTAGATATCAAGAAAATGTATCATATTTTTGTCAGTAGCACAGATGGAAGGAGCACAGTCATAAACCTATATGGATTTTCAAGTCTGGCTTGATGGTGCAACTGTCACCTGACCTTTTAACCTACACCAATATTATTCTGCCATTATTTGCTTGCAGACAAATACATATCCAGTCCCAAATTATCTCCTTGTACTGCTTCACATTGCCATTGCTTGTCTTGTTCGAACATCTTCTTTAAATTTATGATGAACAGAAGTCGGTGTTTTAAAAGATTGCACTGACTCCCTAATTTCCCTTAAAATAATGTAGTCTGACATCTCACTGGTAACGTCCAGAGAGACATGGTGTTAGCAACCAAGATCTGCCATATCACCCTTTTTAAAGAATAATTAAATGACAATAATAGGAACTGGTAGTGTCACTCTACGACCTACTACCACTGAAAACACTTCCATTCAGGGGACACCAGAGCTCCAGGCTGAGAGTATAGATGTCTCTTGAGATACCTTTACAGAATGGGACCTTCTTCGTAGGTACATTCGAAATGATCTATTCCACTTCTGCACATGGCATTGTAGATTGCCCACAACATAGAAGTAGGAAACAATGTAGGTGAAGACAAATTAAAGAAGAGAATCATGGAATAAATGGTACATCTAACAATGAAATCCAATTCTTCTTCCTCTTCTTTAGTAGGGATACGATTAGAATTTGCCACAGAAACGGTAGTGAATATATATTGCAGGATCCCTTATAAGAGTGGCAGAAGAACACTATGTCAACAAATGCATGTTAATAAAACATGTGAATAAAACATGTGAACAGATTTCCAAAGAGAGCAAGGGTAAACCTTAAGACGATGCAAGACTCGTGTGACATAAAAACACAAGAAAGTAGCAGACCCAATTGACTAAGGAGTATTTCAATTAAATGATTTAAAAAACAACTCTCTTAAGACATGTGGGAACAATTTTTATGAGAACGTAAAGGTAAAGCTCCATATGTTATGAATATGCAAGGAATGGAGAATCTGCTCTGCAATGCTGTGTTTCTATTAATAATTCCTCACTAAAGCAGGTATTTGTTAAGTCATTAGAAAATGTTGTTTTCCTGGTTTATTTCAGAAATGACAATCTGGTAGTTTTGATTTAAAAAATATGCAGTACACATAAAATACCATGGGACAGTTTTACAAATCCACTTTTTGTGATGCTTTGGTGGCACTAACCATTTCTCCATATTTACAAGGGGGTGTAATGCCACGTTTTGTGGCTTTATGCCTCCTTGTAAATATGCTCCCCTCTGATGCAGTTTTCTGCATCAGGGTGGCGTGGAATGGGTGTCGCAGTGGGCGTTCCACTGCAACACTCATTGCTTTTGATGCTGCCCCAGATTTACAAGAATTCATAACTATGAGGCAGCACCAAAATCTAACGCCACCCTTGGGTGGCGTTAGTATGGCACAATGAGGAGGAGAACTTTTATTCCGCGTCGTTTTTTGATTTTTCTGCAGCACATATAGAAGAATCAAAATGCCATGGATGATTGTTTATGTGCAGGAAGGTACACCTTCCTGCACATAAACAATCACACCCCTCAATGCAGACACCTTTGCACTATGGTGCAAGAAGGCCTGCGTTGATGCAGGCTGCTTAATTTAGCGCCGGTCCAGGGGAAAACGCAGGGGTGCATCGTGTTCTTATAAATATGGCGCATCCCTGCGTTTCAAAACTGGCGCAGCACGACGCTGTTAATTGTGGCCCACCACTGCGCTGCGCCAGTTTCTTGTAAATCTGGCCCCAAGTGTTTTGCTGCTTTCAAATGAGTTCAATGCTTTCAGATTGCAGGAGAGTAGATGGACAAAAAATCATTCTTTTTTTTGAATTATTTTCCTGTGCTCTGTGCTCTGCTATCCTTTTTTAATTAACCAGTGTACACGTTTCCCATGGAATGGGTCCCAGTCAATAAATTCTTCTAATGGTACAGGGATGTAAGAGGAGCGCACTAGGTTACCTGTTATCATCAAGCTACTACTTCCATCTGCATCACGCAGGTTTTCAAAGTCAAGAGGTACCTTCAGAATAGTTTCTTTAAACACAAATCTTTATTTTCTATCAGCACGATCAATTAAACTAGCAAATGCAACATGATTATTGTGCAAAGCTAAACTCCATACCTAAAGTATAACACTTCTTTACGTCATTTCCCAATCACTGACAAATCACCAATTGTATTTGGCATGCCACTGCCAGTTTTAAAATGCGCCTCCACACAACTTTGCATGTATCACTCAGCATTCATTATACCCAAACTGAAAAATATAAATGAAGGGAAAAGAAGGCCACGTTTCATCCAGCATTTAATAGAATCATAAATACACATTCTAACATGATACAACCATGTTAGAAAGACCATAATTCTAAATATCTTCAAAAACATTAATCAAATACAATAGATAAATAATTGACAACATAAAAGCAATAAGTTAATCAGTACAGATGTCGATGAATAGATAAACACACTGTTCAGAAAGTGGCCTACCACATTAAGCATGTCTAGAAACAAAGGAAGACAGTACTTTTGTAAGCCAAGATAAAAGTACAGTCTTAGGCTGCCACAACTAGAGGGTGACAGATTACAAAAAAGACTATAAATGACCTTAGTCTTCGAGGTCCAGCCCGGAGGACTACTTCTGTGAGTACAGTTGAAAAATGGTTGAAAAATGCACTGTTCTAAAAATGTAACCTTCAAAAGGTAGATGCTCGTATCCTATATCAAGAGAAAATGGCGGTTTTGTCCTGGATGCCCGCACCCAGTCCAAACAGGCGTTTTGCATCTGAATCTTTCCCCTTTCCATAGAATAGATTCCAGTGTTTAACATATTCTTTCAGTGATGCAATCGATTTGGCCCAATGACTGATGTGATAGATTTTCAAAGTTTCCACCATTCAGGCTACTGCCAAGTTTCAGACCATAAACTTAAAAGGTGAAAAGTTAAATTCTTTACACCTAAACAAGCAAAAACTGTCCCCAGGGCCAGCTGGGTATAGCGTTTTGAAGAATGATTATTTTAAATATATATTCACATTATTATATAAAAATAAATAAATAACATATAAATATAAATGCAATTTAAAAAGCCCCGTGCAAAGTTTCGAGTCCTCTTTCGCTGCTTTTCAGATCGGTATCACTGATTTTTGGCCCTGTAAAAGATGAAAAGAAGACAAGGTTTAACTGAGATTATACTAAGCAGTCGTCATTCCAAATACAGCAAGTGGGTCCAGAGATTATAGCATTTCCCTCATTCTGACCATTCTCTTGCAGATTAAATTCTACACGTCTATTAAAAAACACCCAAAAACATTTTTTTGACCGTCTTTAATACTATTAGACTACTGCAGACACACATTTTGAAATAGAAAGCAAACAGCTGCTTAATTCGCAGCAGTAATTAATTCACTCAAATTGATTTGAAGGCTGTGCAAATCTTAAAATGAAGCTGGACAAAAACTGTAATGTGATTGATTTTAATACAAACTGTTTGCTAAAATATCTAGTTTTAAACTTTTCGTAGAAGTCAGTGACCAAGGTGACTACAAATGTGTTTGGCTGTCACAATGAGTAGTCTATTTATTTGCTGTTGCTTCCCTGGCGCTTGGAGTACAGAACGTTTATGATTTTCGCAATTACTTTGCAGTGGTAAGTAATGCAGTACCTAATACATACATCTTGCACCACTATACTATGAAAGCAGATTTGTGAAGGAGTTAATGTGTGACAAGAATCTTTTTACCTATTTGATCTGTTGCAATTTGCTGAGGTGGTGATGTGCTTTTTAGGGTCGAGCCGCAAGCACTCTGGCCCCTGCTGTAATCTCTCTGTGGACTTTTAATCACACCCATTTCACGCCCATCAGTTTCATTGGCTCATCGGCTTGCCTTTTAAAATTTGCTTGATTTCATTTGTGAAAGGCATGCATACGTCATGCCTTTTCCGATGTTTAGCCATTCTTGAGCGCACTGGTAAACTGCTGAAGACATACAAGGCTCCATGTTTTCCACATGGCTTCTGGACTAATTTTTCTTTTTATTTCTTGCGCAACTCAGTCTCGCTGGGCAGTAGTCGAGTGCTTTGCATGACATCAACCCTGTTACATAGATAATTGCATAACTGCCAATAGGTTTAGCTGCGAGAGAACTTCTGTTTCCTTTCGTGTGCTCCTTCACGCTCATTGCATGGTGCTTTAAATTGGCTCACTCATGTAAAACTGTATTTCTTTTCATTTTCAATTTATCTGGCAAGAAAAGTCCAGTGAGGACTTTACAGCGATAATAGCTCGAAGGCGAACAAAGGCGCGACCAATTGCATTGCAAATGCTTGTTGTTTCTTAGCTTTGTACTGTTGTGTTTTTGTGCTGAATTATTAGAAACATTTTTGTTGTGCTGTACTGTTGTTGTGGTTACATTTTGTTTTGACAGTTTTGTTGCATTGTGCCCCATTCAGTTATGTGTTTTTTTTGTGTGTTTTGTATGTTATTTTCTTTTGTTCTGTTGTGCTCTGTATTTACTTTAGAGATATCAAAAAATATTGCTGCATTCCCAGTCAAACGGAAAACACTTATTTGAAGTTCCAGTGACAAACAACCATGTACTAGTGTTTAAGTTCTTAACAAATCCCGCTCTTACGGTGTTTAAGACATCAGTCAGCCCAAAACATCGGCAGGCATCTGTCTCAAATTAGCACTTCTAGTGCTTACTTTATGTGTTCCAGTTCTATTGTGCTTGCAATCTAAAACGCTTTGTAACCTTGAAACAGATTATAATATGTGGGTGGATAAATCATGTAAACCTGATGGATTAGTTCATCACCTCCATGTCCCCAAAATATCCTAGAAACAGCAGCTTCTTTCAAAGTTGTGACCACTCTGCTTACTTAGGGCAGAACTTAGACCACTTATGGTGAGAGAACATCTAACACACTATTTCTTTAAAAACCTTACCTTTCCAGTATCCTCTTGATGATCTTCTCTACCCACTTAGCGGAGGGATCCAAACACACCGCCTGCCCAGACTTCAGAGTGGCACTGTGCAGGTAAAAGAAAAGAGAGACAACTGTGTCACATGATGTTTTCTATTATTTAGTTTTCAGAAATACTTCTCAGAAATAATTATGTCTGTTATAAATATTCGAAGGAACTTGTAAATGTCCAATTCAACCAGATAATTTCAGTTTTCGATGCTAGTTTGGACAAATGATCACATAGCAAGGAGTATGGAGAGAATTTACAAGTTTCAAAACTAGTGAGGTAAAGGATTTACCTGGAAAGGCTCCAAGCTGTCATTCAAACTAACCACCTTGATATAATGAATTGTCATCATTACTTTCTTTATGGTAGCTTTATATTAGCTTATAAATATGTGAATGTTACTCGTTTATGATCCAGAATCCACAAGTTGGGCTTGCTGGATTTAATATATGAAATTAATTAACTTTCAGTGGAAACGAATTGTGGTTATTTTACTTTTTTCTAGCAATAAGTAAAACCCTTACTTGCTGTGGCCCTCAGGATTTACCGGTGAGTACTCATGGTAGCTGTTACTTCTCTACCCTCAGCACCACTAATCTCAACATGTACTGTACGTAGATGGTATGTGCTGCTGAAATAATCCCTTTGTGTTAAGGATACCATTTGCCTTTTAATTATGGATAGGGTAGGGTATATTGTTCATCTAAACATTCATAATATTCAGGTAATTTACTGTATTGACCCTCTTCCTACATATGTAGGTGTGCTTGTTAGCTTCCAATAGTGCAATTAAAATGGGCACATTTCTTTTCCTGCCACTGACAATGTTATCACTATAAAATTGGACCGATCCTGGTAAAGTTTAATTATACCCAGGCAACATTTATACAGGATAAAGTAGCACCATTGTATTTTTTTCTAAATATAGTTACTCGTTGACAGAAATAATAATAGTAAGCATAAATCATTATATCAAGCATTTAAGTCTGGAGGTAATGTTTTGCATAATTTTCCAGTTCAGCCATCATGCACATATCACAAGAACCATAAAATATTTACCAATAGGTCAACTAAAAATGGGTCCTTATGTTATGTGTCTAATTCTGGGTTTTATCCTCAAGCTTATTACAAGGACAGACATTAGCGACATATGCAGGGAGCCAGAGTGAGGGTGAAAATGGTGGCTGAAAAGGGATAATTTCAGATCATAATATTTAAAGGAGAGATAGGATGGACTAGCACAAATGAGGTGTAGAATCTGAGATGTTTGTAATACAACCAGAGAATGATTGTTTTGTGGTGTATGTTTTGTTGAAGGCACAGATTTCAAGAAGAGGTGTTTTAAGAACTGCATAGCTGAAATGGTCCTCTAGGAATCTTCAGTTTCTGCACCACACAGTGCGCATGACTAGGAGTGTGCAAACTTGTGAGCCAATCTAGCTGATCTGTAAATAGACTGACTTCCACCTGCAAAAAAGGTGATTGGTTCCTGAGACTAGACTGGTTTTGTTGGGAAGGGCCGGCTTATAGGAGCACAGTACATTTTAGGCATTTCTGGGAGAATGCAATTACAGTAGTCTGGTGAGAACCATTGACTACACTACATCATTATTGTCTTGTTGAGGAATGAAAGGCCTTATCCCTCATTTGAATCTAAGTTGATAACTGACATTTCTGGTCATGCGGAATATGTTTTTACAAAAGGTTAGGTAGTTGGCCAGAATAAAACCAATAATTTTCACTCTGTGAATAAATGCTGATTTACCTTGTAGAGTATGTGTGCGATAATCTTATTTTCACTGAGGTACAGAAGAGGTGAGATGAAATGGAAAATAACTCCGTTTTGGAAGGGTTGAATTAAAATGGAGTCAGGACATCTAAGATACAAGATTGTCAAGCACCTTCATCAGAAAGGAGATACCATCAGTGAAGGAGACCCAAACGTAAAGAGTGCAGCTAGGGTATATGTGATTTAATAAGTTAGTACCCTTTAGGGTGTCTCTGAGAGGTTCAAGCCAGAACTCAAATAGTCCAAGTGCTACAATAGACCACAGAGGGGACTCTTGGGAAAAAGGGTGCGGGTAAGAGAATGAGTTGCCAATCGTAACCTAACCACATTGGTTAGTGAGGTAGCAATCAAATACATTCAAAAACGTATCATCAAAACCCACACAACCTCATAAAGCTTGCATAAGTAAGACATGGTTTATTGTGTGAAAGGCTGCCGATAGATTGGGAAGAATCAAAAGAAAAGAATCACTTTTATAAAAGATACATAAGACACCAATGAAAATTGTGCAATAGTTGCCTAGGTAATGCAGCCAACTCTGATACCATATTGAAGGATTTCAAGAAAGTCATTATCAATGGTAACCTGTTTTAGTAGGATGGTAGTGTCTTCAGAAAATCACCATTGAAGTGTATGTGAAGCATGTGTCATATTGGGATGGCACAACTGATTCCAAGACAGGTGACACCCAATAAGTGAGCGCGAATTCAGATGTCTCGCAGGAAGTATAACACTGCAGGCTTCCATCCCATCAAAATGGTATGTAAAAACTCAATCAGAACTCATTTGAATAGCAAGGTACAGCAAAAGGAACTGCTTAAGATACTCACATGACTTCTACATTTGAACAGTGAGCCCCGCTCTGGATGAGCTCCACGGTCTGAATATGCTTGGGGTGGATGATCCTAGACTCAGTCTTAATACACTGGCAGCGCAGCTCCGTTCCCATTCTTGCCAATGACATGCCTGGAAAACAAGACCGGTTTCCATGAGTTTACACAGGCATAGTAATCCAAACCTATCAGCATGAGATCCCATTGTTGGTTCTATAAGGTGAAAGCTATCCCATATAATCAAATCTCTTTCTTCCAAAAAGATGCTGCCCATGAACAAAAATATTACACAAATATTCGGCATCAATAATTCGCTCTGCATTGTTAGCTGAATATTAGGAATACATGCTGACTAACTCACAACACCTCCTGGCAAAACATGTTAGTACGGGGCAATCTAACGGAAAAAGTGTACTTGGGTACAATCTTAGCCTCTGAACGACACTATTTTTCCCTTTTACTACAGACTAACAAATCGTACACTATTTATTGCGCTTATTCATTTTCCTATTTGAAAACATTGCACTTATTCTATCTCTTACAAAAACAACTTTCATTAATAGATGTGAATGTTCTTGACTAAAATCAGCAGCAACTCGCCAATGTTATAAAAAATAAATAGTCCATTAAAAATCTAAGTTAAAGGAATGCTATGCTTATCATCCAAAACCTAAACATTGATGAAACTTGCAAGTTATATTGAGCTATGCAGCAGTATCTCCACTTAATGCACTGCTGATGAATTCATGTATAATGATCACAGAAGATAACACAAATGACACAATCGATGACATCATTGGTAAACAAGACACAAACGGGGTGCACAGCCAAAAATGTTTGTAGCTCAAATGAATCAAAAATTACTAAACGAGGAAGCAGTGGTTCTTCAACGTGTAGACCATTTGCAGAATTTAATTTGTGACCCTTCAGTTGCCCATTGCTGTACATGTGATAAATTAGAACTAACGAGGTGAAATCTTTGCCCAGACAGTTTTAATACAAGTCAAAATGGCAAAATAGCACAACAGTACTGCCACAGAAGGTGCACCATTATACTGCAAAATTATAAAACTATACTTGTTAGCTCTTAATGTGCTTTCCATTAGATATCTTAAATTTCAGATTTGTTAATACTGTAGGGTGGTGAGCTTTAATGTTTTCATTTTGTTTTATAGTCATTATGTTATATGCAAGTGTTTTATGACAGAATGTCCTGAAATACACTTTTACTAAAACAAATCATCTGGGGTTTCCCCTCATATCCACAAACTGGGTACTTTCCCACTCATATATCTATAAATCTATTTACTAGATTTACACCAACATTAGAAAATGCACGCAAAAGAACCTAAGCTGTGAGCCCATGCCAAATTGGTCATTATTTCACGATTCGTTTTTTGAGTACTTTATTCCAACACTCTTTGTGAGACTTAAACTGTAGAAATAACGTTTTGCTCTTGCCCCGCTGTATAACCGCCACACTCTGCCTTTGCATCCCCACCAAAACATTTACGGATCAAGCAAAAATAGATCCTTTTTATGAAGTGTTGTTCAAATTTATTAAGGTTATTACCAAAACAAAATGTCCTTTCCCTGTGGACTATCAGTCATAACCGTAAAGACAAAGGAATTATTGCCACTTTTCTATGAAATATATATCGACACACGAAAGACAATTATTAACGGGTCATTTTCAAACTGGAGAATCATCTACCAGTATTTAACAGACCTTACCTTTGGTCATAGCTACAGAGAGCAGGCAAATAGTTAAAACAGCAAGCGTGCATTTTCCTGTGCTTCTCATGGTTATGTAAGAGCTTGCTTCCTGTTGACTCTCCCCCCTGAGGCCAGGCTGAAGCGTGTTCTCTGCTCTCTGAGGATTTATCTTCTCCCATGTGGCAAAGGGAACTCATTTATAGTGCAGCCGGGACGTGGGTGACACATCACGTTGGGGTGACGCGATAGGAATTTCCAACTATTCCAGCACCAAGACCCCTGTCACACATTTGAGTGAGGAAATTCAAAGACTGCGTCCCTGTTAGAAAACAAAGGACAAAAGAACAGTTTGTTGAAATGGCTGTTGCAAGCAAACTATCCTATTTATGTTCCAATACATGTTTGCAATTACACCTAAAGCCTGGTTCCCTTTAATGAAAATGGCAATTCTGTTTTCGTATAGAGATAATTTTCAATCCAGACCACGCCATTGTTTAACTAAAACAAGGTCTTTGCAAAAGGGGGAAATTCCCAATCTAAAGAATGAATATTTCCCAAATTACAAAAAAAGAAGGAGGATAGCAGACATCGATGTAGAGGTACAATTGCACCCTGTTTTTTTTTTTTTTAAATGACCGTGTTTTTCAACAGAAATCAGAATACATTTATGTTTTCAATATTCCATCACTATAACTGTACATAGACCATCTTGTAACTATATTAAGGTTTGAATTAATTATATAAAATATATGTAAACCAATATAGGAGACACTGGTATGAGATGCTGAAAAAATTCAGTTTATTTTTATATTTGCATGTGTTCTTCGGAGAAATATTACACTTTAGATAGTGTCGCCTTATCTGATAGGAGTAAATTAATAAAAGTGGCGTACGTTGCAGACGAAACTGCGATGTGTTACTCTATTTAAAGTGCAAAGTATTGATTAATCAATGTGAAAAATGAGGAAAGCTCTTCTAAAAAAAGAGAAAAGAGTGGGTGAGGGAAATAAATATTCAACACCAGGCCAACAAAATTGTCAACAAAATGGAAATAGTACCAAAATACAAGGTGACAGCGAGTATCTGAAGATCAATAACCAGGCAAGAAGGCACACTGCGGCTCATTACATTTATACGCATCACACATCCCACCACAGAAGCGTCACGGTGCAGGAATCGGAAGACTACCCATCGCACTGGCCACAATGTAGCTAATGTGCCAGCCATATGTACCAATAGGAAGAAAAAAAAAGATTGGAGGGCAGAAGAAAAATTAAGTGTAGAGGTTCCTCATACTTATTGTGCACAGCGTGCATAAACCACCACAAACTCCTGTTTGGTAAGTTATTTTGCTTCCTCTGGAGAACTGTACTTCTGAAGGGCTTATGTGTTATAGGAAAAGTCTACAATTGTGATTGTTCGCTATATTCATATGGAGCTAGTCCCCATTTATATGGGACATTCATGATTGAAATGAATGAAGGGAAGTTGTTGCAGTTAAACTTCCTTAAAGCACATGGTCTTTCTTCCTCGTCTTTATAGAAAGAGGTGGAGTCCATTTCTATACAGTGTTCCTGTCCATTCACAAAATATTTCTATTCTTATATGCAGCGTGGGCTGAGAAAAAACAGGGAGGTCCCAAAATGCAAATTCCCTATGCATTTCCCTAGACTTCTTTAGATAGCGCTACCACAAAATCTACTGAATGGAATTACAAAAAATATGGCAAATAGACAGATCTTGGTCAACAGAGTGTGCTTTTTGTGATCTGGTTTAAATACATTCAGTAGTTTTTGAAAAATGAAGGTAAAAAAATATTTGTATATATGGATGGCTGGTCTGAGGGACTCCTGCGAGAGTCTTGCGGGTCCATGAATTCAAAAACAGCACTCTGAATGGACCAGTTAGCTTTTTTCCCTTTGGGCCAATTCACTCCTGTGGGGATCAGACTGCCAGCGGGAGCGACCACTCTTATTGGTTGCTAACAACATGGGCAAAATGTTGCTGTCAGCCATTACAGGCATTATAGACTTAGTCCTCTGTCCTGAAATTAGAAAAAATAATATGAGGGGACATGGTAGGCATACCCTGCCCCCGTAAGCGCTGTGGGGGAGGCCTAAAGGGATCCCCCTGGGCGAAAAAACAAACAAATGGTGTCTTTTTCCATTATCTCCCTGGATACCCACAGGAGTACAGCTAAAAAAAAAATGACACCTACAATTTTTGTTATAAATGTGGAGGGCTGTGTGAATAGACCTCCCTCACCCAGTCCATTTTGGGCCCCAGGGAACCCATCATCAGGGGGCAGATCATAAAATAACGCAAAGCGGGCACGCCCCTCCTCCCAGAGTATACCTAAACCCTGTGGACCCCATCCCCTGGCCTAAAAAGTAAATATAAGGGGAGGGGGACCACACCCCTCCCTCTCCTAGCCTTAAAAAAGTCCAGCCTTAAAAAGGTCCATCCCTGGGCTCCCTCCTTTAAAAAAAATATATTTGGCACCAAGAAAAGGGGGTCCTGGAGCCTAAGAAGGGTCAGGGGGAGTGTGCAGCCCTTTCCTAGTTTTTTATTGTTTTTGCCCCAAGTGATGGGATTTTGTTTGGCTCAGAGCATTTTTCAACACATTGTAAGGAGGTCTGGGTGCTGAGCTATGTCGAGGACATGCATTACGATGTCCACTGGAGTGGCCTAGGGGCCATATGGCATTTACATCTATGGAATTCAAATTTCTACTACATGAATCTATGACGTATGTTGCTTACTGAAGATTTTAATAAGTTGGAATGCGGGTGCGAATTGATGTATACGTTTTTGGAACTATTTGTGCCCTGATGATGTTCACAGGAAGTGAACAAAATGCGTTGGCTGTGTTCTATGTACTATTGATGAAAAAGGATACCAATAAATAGAGGGATTTGTGAATGAACACTTGTGGACTCGGAAGAGAAATTAAAGTCGTTATATTATATTGGTATACCATCAATTATAAGGATTGACCAAGGTGATGGGGTCCCTGGGGCCTATTAAGACTCGAAGAGGGGAGCAGAATGCCGCCTTCCTTAGTTTTTGGTCCCAAGGGATGGGGTCACTGGGTCCTCGGAAGGGCTAAGGGGCTCCTCTAACTGTTTTGATTGTATTTGGTCCTGGTCAATGTGGTCCCTGGGCCCTATTAAGGCTTGGGGAGGGAGGCTGCATGCCACTGACCACAGCAATCGGGCCATCGGATCCAGAAGGCCAACCCTATGTTGCACACACCAAAGGCTGTGAGCAGCATGGGGTTGGCAGTCTGCTGGGTGTTGGACACAGGGTCTGGTGGCAGGCCAAGCCCTTTGGCCTACCCCCTTGCTGTGCACAGCCAAAGGGCATGTGCAGTGTGGTTTGACTGCCTGCGGGGATTTGATTGCCTCCAGACGGGTTGTCCTGGCAGCACACTAGGCCCATTTTCCAACTCCCTTCTGTGCACTGTTGAAGGCCATGCACAGCGTGGTGTTGGCTGCCTGTTGGGGATTTCCCTAAGGGCCTGCTTACAGGCCAGGCCCTGCGGCTGAGCCCCCCATCCCCACCCCAACTGCAAACTGCCAAAGACAGTGCATGGCGAGGGGTTGACTTTACGTGTGGTAGTAAAATATTATTGTGTTAAAAAGTAGAAATTCACTGAAAAAATAAATGTTAAAGTAACATCATATTGAGGTGCGATAAAAAGATTTTTTTGTTTTTAAAAAAACTAAGAAATTGACTGAAAAAAAAACCAAATGTTAAAGTAATGTTATAGTTCGGTGAAAATGTCAGTGACAACAGTATCATTTTGAACTTAAAAAACACAGAAATTCACCAGCTATAATTAGCAGAGGAAACTCCGGGTAGTCCCCAAGTTTTGTCAGAGAGCAACTCCTTCATATGGAGCACCCTACAACACAAGGGACAGTGAGCCCCTCATTACGAGTCTGGTAGTCCTAAGACCGCCAGACTTGCAGTGGCGGTCAGACCGCCACCAATGCAGTGGTCCAGCCTCCACATTATGACCGTGGCCAAAGCACCACGGTCAGACCGCTGGCACCGCCACATTTATGGCGACCGACCGCCTTGGAGATGCAAGCGCAGCAGCGCTGCCCTGGTGATTACGAGTCCCCTCTCTGCTGCTGGCCTTTACATGATGGTTGCACGCCATGTAAAAGCTGGCAGAGACTGAGTGCCCGGTCCTGATGGGGGACAATGCACTGCGCATGCACTTGGCATGGGCAGTGCAGGGGTCCCCATGGCCATCCCTGTTTGGCTTTTCACTTCCTGCTTGGCAGACAGGAAAAAGCGAGATGGGTGCTGGTGCACCTGACGCACTGCAACATTGGAGCCGTCTCAATTATGAGATGCCCTCAATGTTGTGGGCTATTTCTCACTGGGTCGGCGGGCGGAAACTCTGTTTCCACCCGTCGACCCACCGGGAAACTCTTAATAGCCCTTGTGGTCAGATCACCACTAGGGCCGTGTTGTGACCGCATGGCTTTGGCGGATGGGTGTTTCCATCCACGGAAGTGATAATGAGGGCCTGAATCTGCTCACCTGAAATCTGTTTTTCTAGTAGAGTTTGTAAGCATAGGATTAGCACAGTGCCATACATGCTGAGCTAGAGAGTGACAAAGCCTATTGCCATTTTCACAGCTAAGTTTTGAAGCATACGATTAGCAATTGCCATCTACACTGAGCTGAAAAATGATGAAAACCTTTTAACACTCCAGGCACAATATTAAAGTTTTGGATTGATAACATACCATCCAAGCCAACCTGGATTGAATAAAAGCAAGCCCTGACATATGTTTCACTCTAGTTAGAGCTTATCACATAGATATGGCTTTGTTCAGATGCAAGAGAACACCCAGTAGAAGTCAAGGCAATACCATTTCAGGCTTAGGATGCTGCATATATTACGCAAAAAAGGAAGCAGGGAACACGGGGTAGTTCTGAAGTTTAGGTAGAGATCAGCATCTTTATATGGAGCGCCCTGCAACACCACCAGCACTCTGAATCTTCTCACCTCAAATGTCTATTTCTCTAGCAAAGTCTTTAAGTATAGGCTTATCATTTGCCATCCATGGTAAGCTGAAAAATTACAAAAGCCTTTCATGACTCAAGGCACAGTACTACCGCTTTGGACTGCTTCATTCTTATTAGAGCTCTATTCAGAGAGGTATAGTTTTGTCCAGACACAAGGGAGCACCCAGTATGAGTTACAACAATACCCTTTTAGGCTTAGAGTGTCAAGTATGTTATGCAAAAAAGAAGCAGGGAACTCTGGGTAGTTCCCAGGTTTTGGTGGAGAGCAGCTCCTATATAAAGTACCATACAAAACCACCGACATTCTGAATCTGCTCACCTCGAATGTTTTTCTAGCAAAGTTTTTAAGCATAGAATTAGTGCAGTGATAAAGTAATTTGCATTTTTTACAGCAAAGTCTTTAAGCATAAGATTAGCTAGTGCTATCCATTCTGAGATGAAAAATGACAGAAGCCTTTTACCACTCCAGGCACACTATTATAACTTTCAATCAGGCAAATACCATCCAATCCAGTCTGGAATTAATTCAATCATCCCCTGGCATGTGTTTTGCTCTTATTAGAGCTCTTCAGAGAGATAGAACGTTGTCCTTACATGTTAGACCAGGCATCCTTGGCATGGTCTCCCCTAACTTTTTGTCTCTACTTCCCAGGTTGTTGCTGTGTGCTGGACTCTGTTTTTGCTGTTTTGTTACTCTGGGCACCTTACCACTGCTGACCAGTGCTAAAGTGCAAGTGCTCCCTATGTGAAATTGTATGAGTAATTGGCTTTTCCATCATTGGCATATTTGATTTACTAGCAAGTCCCTAGTAAAGTGCACCAGAGAGGCCTAGGGCCTGTAAATCAAATGCTACTAGTTGGCCGGCAGCACTGATTGTGCCACCCACACGAGTAGCCCTGTAAACAACAGAGACTTTCCTTTGACGTTTACCTACCTCAAAGGCAGAAAGGGTATAAGTAGTGGATCCAAACCCCCAGACTTTAGATTTCTTCAAGATTTGTTTCTGGAACCAATAGGAACCTCTGCCAAGGAGAACAGCTGAAGAGCTGTGGAGAAGTACTGCCCCTGCCTGTGACTGTGCTTTGTTGGGCTATCCTGCAGTTGCTGCTTCTGCCTGTGAAGGGGGACATTACACAAGGGAGCACCCAAAATAAGTCAAAATAATACCTTTTAAGGCTTAGAGTGCTGCATGCATTATGCAAAAAGTGTACAAGGGGACTATATATATTCTGTGTTTTCATTTCTTATTTCCACAGGTCGGATAGCTGCTGTTTCGTGATGATTGTGGTTCCTGTATGATACTGAGGTGCTTTTTTCCATTTAAAATAAAAGATGAAGGGTTCAGGTAGATCCCTAAATTACAGCAAACTAAACCTTTATTTAGCTTTCCAAAGGCGCAGTTCTTGATTGAGTCTTTTTTTCATTTAAAAAAGTGCTCCTCTGACTGTTTGATTTGGTGTAAGTTATTCACTTTGAAGCTGGTACTATCTTTCCAAAAAAAATAGAGGTATTGGGGATTAGCCCCCACCCATCCCCCAGATTAATACTACCTGATGAACTTTTTTTTTCAATTTTATTTTTGAGTATTTCTTTACTGGATTTCCTTTTTCAGAAAAGGAAAAACCTTTGTTTGAGGATCGAATTTGAGGCAATTGTACAATTACATTTGCGCTCTCATTTTGTTTTCTTTTAAAGTTTTTTTTAGTGGAGAAATTTCTGATCATAGTTGAGAATTCATTTGTTATTTGTGAAAAAGTCCACTATTTCATGAAATTGCCCCATGTGCTTTGTTGAATCCTGGCTATCATAATTAATTTTTTGAGTTTCTGGACATTTCTGGTGAAAACATTGTACAAATATGTCCCCTTTCTCTGATGTACTGCTTATTTACACATCACAGATGGTATCGTTATTCCTCTAAAAAAACTTTCAATATATAAAAAATCCATAAATGTGCCTTTTTCGATCATACACAATGTTTTCCTAAAATTGTAAAAACATTTCCTCAGGAAGTCGTCATGTAAATGGACAATATTGATCCTATTACAATTGTGGGGACCAAATTGTGCCTGATGGCGTTCAAAATGAAAGTGAGTTTTCACGTGAGCGCAAATATGAAATTCACACTTGAAATGTTTAGGAATCACTGTTTAACAGCTAGATCTAGTGGATCCAAGATTGACTTCCGTTAAAGAACCATATAAACGGTACGTTGCCGTGGCAATGGCAGTGGTCTGTGCACTGGATAAATATGGAGAGTAGAAAAGCACGTTATGCTCACGTGCCGCCTATATACTTCTTAACTATCTATGGGCGGCAGTGTTCAACTGGAGATGAAGATGCTTCCAAGTATTTCTAAAATCAATGCAAATATTTATTCAGACAGGCCTTCTATTTTGCTTCTCCAAAAAACAAACTGAAGTCGAAGTTATTGGTACATTTGAGTTGGAATTTACTTTACACATGGGCCGCCCATCCACAGTACTCCTGACGCCAACATTTTGTGCTTGGTTCCCATAGTAATTTCCTGCCTGTCTGTCAGAGTAGAATGTTTTAAATATGTGTAATTGCAAGCCATAAACCAGTACAATTACGTAGTAGCAAACTGCATACAATGAATTGGGAGTGGGAAGTCCAATGTGTAGTTTAACCTTAGAGCTCCTCTGAGACCCTTTCCAGGCCCTGGAAGCTGTGAGGATTTACTCTACCAAAGATCTTAAGTAGATGTCCTTCCACGGTGGAAAGAGGAACAGAACACCCCCAAACTTTGTTTCCAGGGGGAAAAAGTGGAAAAAGAAATAAAACATTATTTTCTACATCCGGCGGTAATATCCCAATCAGAGACCACCCTACTCCATAGTATCATGATCTGTTTTGCCAGATTTTGCGGCCTAAAAAAAGATGTGGATCAACACAACAGAATGCATAGCATTTTGCGGGAAAGGCTCACATACAAGGCCAGAAATCCAGTATCTGCTTTGCAGCAGCACAGAAATAGTAATAGTGCATATTTGAATTTTAAAAGTGTGTTCCCTTTGTCTTTGACCCCACTCCGACTTTTCAGTTCCCAGTAGGAAATATGTGATGGAGGAGGAACCTTTTACTGTAGTCCCCTCATCATATTTTAAGGTAGCAGGAGGGTGAAAGAGGCTAAAGTAACAGCTCCCTCCAGCACTTTCTATTTTATACTGTTAATGTGTCTGAGGCAGGGAAAAGGGTGGACGGCAGAGCAGGGCTGGCTTTAGGGCAGTGAGAGGAGCGTAGCTACACCTGCCGCTGACCTTGGGTGGGGGCACATTGTTTAGAAATAACCTATACTGTTTGAAGCACGAGCTGCAGAGTTCCTTGTGTGTCCAGCAGTTCTCAGGCACCTTTAAAAGTGTTAACATAACTCTGGTGATTAATGTTCCTGCTGAAAAGAGATTGGAGTTTTATCTAGTGTCAGTTTTGACTCATCATAAAGTTGAACAGAGGGTTAATATACCTGTTGCAAAGAATGTGTAGTTTGCTTATCACAGAACTGTATTATGTGGCTAGCTAAGTGGGCTACTACGTTTGTGACAGAGCTCCTTTTGTTATTTGCAGGTCATAAGATACAATCCTGATATAGTAGAGTAACCTATAAACTGTCATCAAAAAACTGCATGCAAACTGAATGGTATAGGTTTAGATGTTACGTTTACCCCCAATTTTTTTTATTATCCTAATGTTGTTAAAAGGGTTCGTTTGAGTATAACTACATTCAGATTAGTAAAGCCAAACAAAACCATTGTAGTATGTTTTAAATCCTGAGTTTGGGTTTCTCCAGATCAAAAACTCTTTAAAATATAATGCCTATTAGTATGGATGACATGTTATTCCTACAACTTGTAGTGCTTATTGTCTTATATGACATTTCCTATAGACTAATGTACACAGGTATAATTCAGTGCCTCTGTCTTATGTGTATGTGATGTAAAGTGCTCTGGTATAAGTAGCGCTATAAAACAAATCAAATGCATGCGAGAGAGGAGCTGTGGAGAGATGAGAGGCACTGTTGGATGGTGGTAGTGAAGGAATCTGTGAAGGAGAAGGTCATAGGGGAGGCACCAAAATAGACTGTCACACCAGGCATCACTACCACTAAAGCTGTCCCTGGGGCAGCCAAAGGCAGGAAGAAAGTGTACCGAGGATGGGGAGTGCAGACAAATATCTGTTTTGGGGTCAAATGGCATGAGGACTTTTGGACCTGGTCAGGCATAAAATAGTTGCCATGGGGAGGGGGTATGAGGACCACTGTGACAAGGGGAGGCCAGAAAAACAAGTGTCATTGGGGGAGGAAAATAGGTGCCACATTAAGAGATGGACAAGAGAACTAGTGCTGCAGTGGGAAGGGAGCACAAGTGGCATAGGGGCAAAAAATGGTTGCCCTGGTGTAAAGATGCAGCTAAAGGCAAGGCAGGATAACAGGTACCATAGGGGGTAGGGACCAAAAAACCAGGACAGTCACAAACATGCCAGTTCCCGGTCTCTGGTAACCTTTTCCTCCTCGCAGTGGGCGTGCATTGAGCTTTCAGTAGGCATGCTCTGTCTCCATACTCACTGACCTAGGGGAAATGCTTGTGCCAACAAATCTTAACCACTGGAATCTCCTCTGGGTAGCATTTTGTTGGTTGTGGCTCATCTATGCCATTTTAGAAATAAATTAACTATTGGAAATCAGGCGTTTGTAGCTCAATCCAGAAAGAGCAGCCCAGGCCATATTACTAGGCCATGCCCCCTCTGCAAGGGACCAGAAGCTGCCAGAGATGTGCTTCAGGATTATTTGGCATCTATTGATCATCTGATCCAATAAAACAATACCTATGTGGGATAGTCGTAGTATGTGACTATATACCTGTCAATTCATTAAATACTGTAAGTTCACTGAAGGTAACAGTGTTTATGGGGCAGTAGGGAGACAAATTAAGCTGACCTTCAAGGTGGCCTTGTCTTTTTGGAGTTTCCTGGCTTTTCCTTGCAGAGGTAATGGGATGATGTGAGTGAAGGAATACAAATGCAAATGTGAGGAGAGAGAAAGGGAGTTCCTTTGGACTTGCACTCTGTCTGAGCCCAAGATGCACAGTGCTCATTCTGTTGTTGATGGTAAGTAATACTATGAAGGTAAGTCAAAAGGGAGTTTCTAAGGCAATAGTGTGGGAACCTCAGAAAATCATGATCATCCCATGGGATGAATATTGCCTGACAAATGTTTCCCTTTGGACGAATTGACGATGAGCAGTGTGGCTGAGACAGCCTGCACCCACTACAAGCAAGCACAAGATTGAGGGCAAATTGGAGCCTGGGAAGTAACTCCACTGAAGCCTTCATGCTGATAACATATGCTCCACTGCAGTGCCTCCTACAAAAATAGAATAAAGCACCCACAAGGAGCCACCTTTTTCCATATAATGCTGATCATAAAGGGAGGGGGATAAAGGAAGGGTTTAAAATGTGATTGCCTCTCAATACATTGAAAGAATAAATGGAGAACAGTATCTGATTTCTTGTAAGGCCTTCGCAAAACTCCTACAATACTGAATGAAAAGTCATCATGATTAACGGAGAGACTTGAGGGCCTAGAGGGTAACTGGGATAAAGAAGTTATGAAAGATATAATCAACATGAGTAACACTATGGAAAATGCTACCAATGTACTGGGAACATCTCAGAAGGCCTTTACTGGCTGTTAACAATACTAAATGCAAACTGTACTAGGAGTGGATGCCTAACTAGAGCATTTAGAAAAACTCTCCAGTAGCGCCAATTGTCATATTTGGAGCCATCCCACATTTATTGGGAGCTCTCCAAAGTGAGAGGAAATCCATACATGTGAAGTTGAAGGTATATCTGGTCTAACGATTGTTAGCGCGTCAAACCTTCATAAGTAAACTTACAAGGAGACGCAAATGGGCTGATGGACCTTTGGACTGCGCTTCGAGTTGTTCCTACCATATAACCCCATACCAATACAAATCAATAGCAATAACAATCGAGACATCAATAATCAATAGGAGTCAATAATTTACACACACCATGACCTTGCGGCCATTAATAACCACACCTTTGTGTAATAGTTAGAATGTTTATTTCCCTATATTACCAATGCCAATGTCACGTAACTTAGTCTCAAAATCAAATGATAAACATACAGAAACACTGGCTGACCAAAGCTGCAAAAGAATCACAATCAAATCAAAGCTTGAGCCACTACGCATTCTAAGGTTACAGTACAAATCAATAGCAAGAATAACTGCACAAATGAAATAACATGCATTTAGAATTCAGCAAAGATAAGACATCAGCTGTTATTACAGGTAGCGAGCATAATCAGTGAGAACCCTAACTGACATCAGATTAAAATAGCATGTTTGGGCTTCATGCAAAACAATTTAGTCAACGCAAATTTGGAAAAACATCTAACTATGGCTCTATCAAACGTAGTGGTTGGTACACAGAAACAAAAGCAAATAGACATTACGATCAGTAACATTGTCTTAATACCTGTCCTCTGTATGGTTCAGCAAGCTGTGACAGTCTTTGTCAACAGGACATCAATTCAGTCAGCAAGGCATCTGGTTCAGCATCAAAGTTCAGAAAAAGCAAAGTCTCTTTAAGCAATAAAGTTAAGCATGTCTCTTCTTGAGATGGTCAAGAAAGTAATGACAGTATCTCCTCTCTGTGCAGTCCAGTTAAGTCAGATTTCCTAAAACTACTTACCATGTCCCTATTGGTTAAAGAATTGCATGTTCGCATTTAGTCCAATAAAACTAGAACCCTAAATCTACACTTCTACTAGCATATGTTTCCCATGTTGTCCTGGGAAGGTCAGTCTTAAACACATTACATCAAACATTGTATCCTAGCTAGTACATCATCCTCTAGCAAGCAGTTCTCATGAGAAAGACTTTTAGCTATGAGCACCTGGTCAGCACAGTGGAAAATCACAATTTATTTCTCTAAACAGCCATTTTTAAGTTGATTAAGAAATGCAGCTTGACATAAGGGCGTACAACTAGGCCAAGACCTCGCTTAGGCTGTACATAATACATAACCCTTAATATGACCTATTATTACATTAATCAAACATAAGCTCAACATTTCATGTTAATGAGCTATTGATAAGTACACTTCGTGAACATTGGCGGCCACTCAGGTGGGCACACTTTCAAATGCGTGCATTATTTTCCCCTACGTTAATTCATTTTCTATGCAAATTCAACTCATAACGTGGAACAGAAAAGAAGATATTGGGTAAGGGCAATACCTAGTGCCTTTTTCAACAGGGCAATGATTTGTCTGGAAGAAAGAAAAGCTCTGTAGTTTGCTAATGTGAGTCCATGAGGTCCTGTTGGTGCCATAACCAAGACCCAGCCATATTTCTATTATAGTATTTGTAAGAGAAAGGAGAGTAGGGGAAAATTAGTAAAATAGTTACGTTTTGCGAACAATTTATACATTAATTCCTCTGTGCTGTTCTTCTCCCTTTGGCCTTACTTTCTTAAATTTTTTAATCCTTAATCTCTTATCTCAGGTGATGGAACAGGAAGAGGAAAAGTGAACGGTGGAAAATGAGGAAGTGATGGTGGAGGAGGAGAAAAACAAACATTGTCAGCATATCAAAAACTCCACAGAGGTGCTTTGGCAGGTGCCCGTGCCAGGGAAGACATGACTGGCTTTCCAGATCTGTCACTTGAAGACAGACACAGATGCACAGGAAGAGAGCCACTGGACACTTACAACACCATCAATGATGACACTTTCCCCACAAACGACCCCGTAACAAATCCCTTTGGGCTTGTAATTCATTTGCCATAGCAATCTCCATTAAGTGGTGGGAGACTGTGGTGCAAACGATCACATGAGCAGAAAACAAACAGTTGCACAATGTATTACAAAAACACATCTAGCGATATGCACTCTACACTTGTGAAGGGTCGGGTTGGGTAAAGGACAGGGCAGCTATCTGTGAGTGATGCATGTGTACCATCAAGTGACCAAGTGGTGATCAGTCTCCAATGCCATTATTGGCAGTACAGGATCCATGTGTCGATTAATTTAAAGGCCTATTTTGGTATTAAATGTAGACCATGTGTCCATGTGAGCAGCATGGCATCTCAGTAAGTGCCAGTAGCTCGAATTTGATATTTTATAATGTATGCAAATTGCAGTCAAGTAGCAAGTATACACAGTGGTACCAAGGGACAATGCCTCATGTGGCTTTTTAATTAATCATCTCTGCTCTCCAAGTCCTTACTCCAATTGCAGGAGCAAATTGGTCTTTTAGCATTTCGACATATCTCCCATCTGATTTGTATGTGGGCCTCTTTACAGTTTGATATTATTATATGATACACTTTAGGACTCTAAAATCATGACATCTGCCAGTGATGTATACAGGAACACTACTCGATCCACAATTGTTACACTGAGGGTGTCCGCAAAGGGCTCCTGGAATAGATTTCAGGAGATGTTGCACCAAAGAGGTATTCGCTGTCACATGAGGAAGTGTAGGTGTAAGATCATAGTAAAGTCAGATGCAAGGAAAGCACGGCCTCACAATTTATAGTTTTTGTGCATACTCACTAAGAAGCCTTGTATTCATATACTTCCGAGCCTCAAAGTGCTAGTGGTAACAAAAGTGTCAGTCAATAAAGCTGTCATGTCCTGATCTGAAAAAACTGGCATAAATGTTGTGAATGGTATCCTGTACATGGAAGAACTCCTGAAGATTTAAAACAATCAACGTTTGAAGATTTGAAGCAAGTAAGGTTCTACTGAGCAAAACATAACCTCACTGGATAGAGATGCACAGATGGCTACCTGAGTGGACTTCTATTGCCTGTCATGCCAAGTACATAGTAAGCTTTTACTGGCAGTGGGTGTGATCAGAATCCCTTGGCATTTTGCAGGCATCTTGAGGGTTACGTGTGGCCAGAATCTCAAGAACTCGATTTCCCTGTGTAGGAATCTCATTAGCCATTAGCACAACATTCACCCTTCTAGATTTAAATGCAGCTTTCGATACAGTGTACCACTATCCGCTTTGCTTCAGGGTGAATTTGAATAAAATCCAAGATCAAGTCCGAAGGTGGTTTGTATTGTCTTTAACAAATCAAAGTCAGTTAATGTTACAACCATTTTGGTCAAAGGCGAAATCCTTAATCTGGGTGTCCAACAAGGATCTTCCCTCAGTCCTGCACGCTTTCAAATGTATCTGGCAGTCCTCACATATGTCATCCATAGCTATGAGTTTGCTCTTTGTCGTATGGGGATGACACACAAATGTGTACTCTTGTTTGCTGTTGAAGCCTAAGAATCTGCTGCTATTTGATGTAGCATTCCTGGTCTGGGCCCTCTTGTGGTGGCGTACAGAACCAGGTACTCCTCCGACTTCTAAGAAGTTGTTACAAAATCTAGCAGTTATCAAGTATGTTAGCATTGTCTCTACAAAGCAAATCAATGCTGTGAGGTCATTTTGCTCTTTCTATTTATTCATGTTGCAGAAAGAGAGCCCTCTTCTACTGAGGGCTTATATGGACTGTTGTTGCAATTATTCAGTTGAACGTTTTTAGGTCTCATCTTTGGCAGCACATGTGCTCTCGCTTGCGAGAGATATTGTTTACTGGAAGGGGATTGAAACTTGACCATTGCTAACCATAAATTGGCTTCATTGTCACTCTTCTTTGCTGCCACCTAATTGGCTAGAGTGTGCCAGCTTTATTTCTCTTCTTTTGTCTGGAGCATGGACCAAATAATGATTGTTTCAGCCTGTCTAGTGCATTTCCATTGTTTGATCTGTAATCGAGGTACTATTTTTCTTTCTTCTTCCCCTATCATCCTTGTTGCTTCTTCCCAGCCCACCCGTCTCTGTGTTGATTTTCCCCCTCCCCTTGACCATGCTGCTTCTTCCTGTCCCCCCACCTTTGTCCATGCTGCTTCTTCTCTACCACCCTGACATCATTGTCTGTATTGCTGTGAGATAGTAGCCTCTTTCTAGCCTTGTTACCCCCACTTTTGGCCTGTTTGTGAGTGTATGTCAGGGTGTTTTCACTGTCTCACTGGGATCCTGCTAGCCAGGGCCCAGTGCTCATAGTGAAAACCCTATGTTTTCAGTATGTTTGTTATGTGTCACTGGGACCCTGCTAGTCAGGACCCCAGTGCTCATAAGTTTGTGACCTATAGGTATGTGTTCCCTGTGTGATGCCTAACTGTCTCACTGAGGCTCTGCTAACCAGAACCTCAGTGGTTATGCTCTCTCTTTACAAATTGTCACTAACAGGCTAGTGACCAATTTCACCAATTTACATTGGCATACTGGAACACCCTTATAATTCCCTAGTATATGGTACTGAGGTACCCAGGGTATTGGGGTTCCAGGAGATCCCTATGGGCTGCAGCATTTCTTTTGCCACCCATAGGGAGCTCTGACAATTCTTACACAGGCCTGCCACTGCAGCCTGAATGTAATAACGTCCACATTATTTCACAGCCATTTTACACTGCACTTAAGTAACTTATAATCACCTAAATGTCTAACCTTTACCTGGTAAAGGTTGGGTGCTAAGCTACTTAGTGTGTGGGCACCCTGGCACTAACCAAGGTGCTCCCACATTGTTCAGGGCAAATTCCCCAGACTTTGTGAGTGCGGGGACACCATTACACGTGTGCACTATACATAGGTCACTACCTATGTATAGCTTCACAATGGTAACTCCGAATATGGCCATGTAACATGTCTAAGATCATGGAATTGCCCCCCCCAATGCCATCCTGGCATTGGTGAGACAATCCCATGATCCCACGGGTCTCTAGCACAGACCCGGGTACTGCCAAACTCCCTTTCCCGGGGTTTCACTGCAGCTGCTGCTGCTGCCAACCCCTCAGACAGGTTTCTGTCCTCCTGGGGTCCAGCCAGGCTTGGCCCAGGAAGGCAGAACAAAGGACTTCCTCAGAGAGAGGGTGTTACACCCTCTCCCTTTGGAATAAGGTGTCAGGGCTGGGGAGGAGTAGCCTCCCCCAGCCTCTGGAAATGCTTTGATGGGCACAGATGGTGCCCATCTCTGCATAAGCCAGTCTACACCGGTTCAGGGATCCCCCAGCCCTGCTCTGGTGCGAAACTGGACAAAGGAAAGGGGCGTGACCACTCCCCTGACCTGCACGTCCCCTGGGAGGTGCCCAGAGCTCCTCCAGTGTGCTCCAGACCTCTGCCATCTTGGAAACAGAGGTGCTGCTAGCACACTGGACTGCTCTGAGTGGCCAGGGCCAGCAGGTGACGTCAGAGACTCCTTCTGATAGGCTCCTTCAGGTGTTGCTAGCCTATCCTCTCTCCTAAGTAGCCAAACCTCCTTTTCTGGCTATTTAGGGTCTCTGCTTTGGGGAATTCTTTAGATAACGAATGCAAGAGCTCATCAGAGTTCCTCTGCATCTCTCTCTTCACCTTCTGCCAAGGAATCGACTGCTGACCGCGCTGGAAGCCTGCAACACTGCAACAAAGTAGCAAAGACAACTACTGCGACCTTTTAACGCTGATCCTGCCGCCTTCTCGACTGTTTTCCTGGTGGTGCATGCTGTGGGGGTAGTCTGCCTCCTCTCTGCACTAGAAGCTCTGAAGAAATCTCCCATGGGTCGACGGAATCTTCCCCCTGCAACCGCAGGCACCAAAGAACTGCATCACCGGTCCTCTGGGTCTCCTCTCAGCACGACGAGCGAGGTCCCTTGAACTCAGCAACTCTGTCCAAGTGACTCCCACAGTCCAGTGACTCTTCAGTCCAAGTTTGGTGGAGGTAAGTCCTTGCCTCCCCACGGCAGACTGCATTGCTGGGAACCGCGTGTTTTGCAGCTACTCCCGCTCCTGTGCACTCACCAAGGATTTCCTTAGTGCACAGCCAAGCCTGCGTCCCCGGCACTCTAACCTGCATTGCACGACCTCCTGAGTTGTCCTCCGGCTTCGTGGGACCCTCTTGTGCAACTTCGGGTGAGCTCTGGTTCACTCCACTTTGTAGTGCCTGTTCCGGCACTTCTGCGGGTGCTGCTTGCTTCTGAGTGGGCTCCTTCTCTTGCTGGGCGCCCCCTCTGTCCCCTCACGCAGTTGGCGACATCCTGGTCCCTCCTGGGCCACAGCGGCATCCAAAAACCCTACCCGCGACCCTTGCAGCTAGCAAGGCTTGTTCGCGGTCTTTCTGCACAAAAAACACTTCTGCACGACTCTTCACAACGTGGGACATCAATCCTCCAAAGGGAAAGTTTCTAGCCCTTGTCGTTCCTGCAGAATCCTCAGCTTCTACCATCCAGTGGCAGCTTCTTTGCACCCACAGCTGGCATTTCCTGGGCATCTGCCCACTCCCGACTTGATCGTGACTCTTGGACTTGGTCCCCTTGTTCCACAGGTACTCTCGTCAGGAAATCCCTCGTTGTTGCATTGCTGGTGTTGTTGTTTCTGGCAGAATTCCCCTATCACGACTTCTGTGCTCTTTGGGGAACTTAGGTACACTTTGCACCCACTTTTCAGGGTCTTAGGGTGGGCTATTTTTCTAACCCTCACTGTTTTCTTACAGTCCCAGCGACCCTCTACGAGGTCACATAGGTTTGGGGTCCATTCGTGGTTCGCATTCCACTTCTAGAGTATATGGTTTGTGTTGCACCTATCCCTATGTGCCCCCATTGCATTCTATTGTGACTATACATTGTTTGCACTGTTTTCTATTGCTATTACTGCATATTTTGGTATTGTGTACATATATCTTGTGTATATTTGCTATCCTCATACTGAGGGTACTCACTGAGATACTTTTGGCATATTGTCATAAAAATAAAGTACCTTTATTTTTAGTATATCTGTGTATTGTGTTTTCTTATGATATTGTGCATATGACACTAGTGGTACTGTAGGAGCTTCACTCGTCTCCTAGTTCAGCCTAAGCTGCTCTGCTAAGCTACCTTTTCTATCAGCCTAAGCTGCTAGACACCCCTCTACACTAATAAGGGATACATGGGCCTGTTGCAAGGTGTAAGTACCCCTTGGTACCCACTACAAGCCAGTCCAGCCTCCTACATTGGTTGTGCAGCGGTGGGATAAGTACTTTGCAACTACTTACCACTTTTGTCATTGTACTTTTCATAAGAGAAAAATATACAAAACAAGTTCAGTGTATGTACACCTAACCAAAAAGTTTTGCTTTTCTTCTCTCACTTCTTTTACTAAGTGCTGAAAAGTACATCTAAACTTTCAAAAAAGTTCTTAAAAAGTTTAAAAAGTTTTGTTCTGTTCTTTAAAAAGTTCTAAAAACTTTTTCTTTCTTTTTCTATCCCTTAAACACTTTCTAAAATGTCTGGCACAGGCCAAACTGTTGATCTGTCCAAACTTGCTTATGATCACCTTAGCTGGAAAAGAGCAAGGAGTCTCTGCATTGAAAGAGGTTTAGGGGTAGGGAAGAATCCCTGTAGAGAACTGTTGGTTAATATGCTCATTGAACAAGATAAGACCAGAGTTGGCACTTCTGTTGAGAAATTAGCTGATGGTTCCCAATCTGACCCTGGGGCACCCCTAGCAAAGGATTTAGAAGGGAACCTTCCCAACCTGCCCCTTAGCAGGCCACCTAGCATAGCTGGTACTGATGTGAATTCACATCACAGTAAAAGTGTTGCTTCACATCACAGTAATAGTGTTGCTTCTCATCACAGTAGAAGTGTCACTTCTGTAGGCCAGAATGTTAGTGTGCCATCTGTTAGGGCCAGGTCTTCCTCTGTTCATTCTCACCATTCTTCTGTTTCAAGACATGCCCAACCCACCCACCTTGATGACAGAGTGTTAGAAAGGGAGCTCAATAGATTGAGAGTGGAACAATCCAGGCTGAAGCTCAAGAAGCAACAGCTGGATTTAGATAGGCAATCCTTGGAGATAGAAAGAGAAAGACAGAAATTGGGGTTTGAACCCCATTGTGGCAACTGCAGTATTCCCAATAGTCATCCTGCAAAAGAGCATGATTCTAGGAATCTGTACAAGATAGTTCCCCCTTACAAGGAGGGGGATGACATTAACAAGTGGTTTGCGGCACTTGAGGGGGCCTGTGTTGTACAGGAGGTCCCTCAAAGGCAGTGGGCTGCTATACTATGGCTATCTTTCAGTGGAAAGGGTAGGGATAGGCTCCTTACTGTGAAGGAAAGTGATGCCAATAATTTTGCAGTTCTTAAGAATGCACTCCTAGATGGTTATGGCTTAACCACTGAACAGTACAGGATGAAGTTCAGAGAAACCAAAAAGGAGTCTTCACAAGACTGGGTAGACTTTGTTGACCATTCAGTGAAGGCCTTGGAGGGGTGGTTACATGGCAGTAAAGTTGCTGACTATGAAAGCCTGTATAACTTAATCCTGAGAGAGCATATTCTTAATAATTGTGTGTCTGATTTGTTGCACCAGTATCTAGTAGACTCAGATCTGACCTCTCCCCAAGAATTGGGAAAGAAGGCAGACAAATGGGTCAGAACAAGAGTGAACAGAAAAGTTCATACAGGTGGTGACAAGGATGGCAAGAAGAAAGATGGTGAGAAATCTCAGGATAAGCATGGGGACAAGGGTAAAACCAAAGATCCTTCTTCAAATCCTAAACACTCTTCAGGGGGTGGGGATAAAACAAATTTGTCCTCTTCTTCACAACCTGCACACATTAAAAAGCCTTGGTGCTTTGTGTGTAAAAACAGAGGCCATAGGCCAGGGGATAAGTCCTGTCCAGGTAAACCCCCTGAGCCTACCACCACTAATACATCAAGCTCTAGTGCCCCTAGCAGTAGTGGTACTAATGGTGGGACTGCTGGCAACAGTCAAGCAAAGGGTGTAGTTGGGTTCACTTATGGGTCCATCATAGAAACTGGGGTAGTCAGTCCCAAGACAGTTTCTGTCACACTTAGTGGCATTGGCCTTGCCACACTGGCTGCTTGTCCCCTTACAATGGATAAGTACAGGCAGACAGTTTCAATAAATGGTGTTGAGGCCGTGGCCTACAGGGACACAGGTGCCAGTATCACTTTGGTGACTGAAAACCTAGAGCATCCTGAACAACACATCATTGGACAACAGTATAAGATTATTGATGTCCAGAACTCCACTAAGTTTCTTCCCTTAGCTATAATTCAGTTTAGTTGGGGTGGAGTTACTGGCCCTAAGCAGGTGGTAGTATCACCTAGCTTACCTGTAGACTGTCTCTTAGGTAATGACCTAGAGGCCTCAGGTTGGGCTGATGTAGAGTTTTATGCCCATGCAGCCATGCTGGGCATCCCAGAGGAATTGTTCCCTCTCATTTCCACTGAAATGAAAAAGCAAAGGAGAGAAGGCCTGAAAACTCAGGATCCCTCTCCAACAATAGGTAAAAAGGGTATCACAGTATCCCCTAACCACCCTGCCAATCAGGATATCATTCCTGTGGTGGGAGAAACCTCTCCTGGGGTGGCACCTGTTCCAAGGGAATCATCAGCTGGCAAAGCTGTACTACCTGAGGTAGAAGTACCTCTCTGTGGGATAACTAACATTGGTGAGAAAAAGAGCACCATTTTAGTTAACATGGAGCATCCCTCCAACCCTCCCAGAGAAACTTTAGTGCAGAAACCCTGCACTGCCTCACAACACTTAGGACAGCAGCCCTGCCCTAGTGTGGAGCTCATAGGACAGCATCCCTGCCCTGCTCCAAATCAAAAGAAACAGCATCCCTGTTCTCTCTTCCAGCCATATGGACAAAGCTTTTGCCCAGCTATGGCTTTACTGAGACAGCATCCCTGTCTGGCATTTTCATCACTACAAATAGGTTCAGTGGACAATTCCCACTGCTCTAAACTAAAACTTACTGATAGAAACTCTGAAAATACATCTTCACATTGTTGCTTAGCTAAAAAACTTCAAACAGGGTGGTTTACATCCCCACAGGGAAGTAACCATATAGTGGATGATAAAGGGAGTAACCAGTCTATTGCAGAGCTACTCTCTACTTATCACCACTTAGACAATAAAGTCTCAACTGGCCAAGGTTAGCCTTATTGTCCTTCGTTTGGGGGGGGGGGTTGTGTGAGAAAGTAGCCTCTTTCTAGCCTTGTTACCCCCACTTTTGGCCTGTTTGTGAGTGTATGTCAGGGTGTTTTCACTGTCTCACTGGGATCCTGCTAGCCAGGGCCCAGTGCTCATAGTGAAAACCCTATGTTTTCAGTATGTTTGTTATGTGTCACTGGGACCCTGCTAGTCAGGACCCCAGTGCTCATAAGTTTGTGACCTATAGGTATGTGTTCCCTGTGTGATGCCTAAATGTCTCACTGAGGCTCTGCTAACCAGAACCTCAGTGGTTATGCTCTCTCTTTACAAATTGTCACTAACAGGCTAGTGACCAATTTCACCAATTTACATTGGCATACTGGAACACCCTTATAATTCCCTAGTATATGGTACTGAGGTACCCAGGGTATTGGGGTTCCAGGAGATCCCTATGGGCTGCAGCATTTCTTTTGCCACCCATAGGGAGCTCTGACAATTCTTACACATGCCTGCCACTGCAGCCTGAGTGAAATAACGTCCACATTATTTCACAGCCATTTTACACTGCACTTAAGTAACTTATAAGTCACCTAAATGTCTAACCTTTACCTGGTAAAGGTTGGGTGCTAAGTTACTTAGTGTGTGGGCACCCTGGCACTAGCCAAGGTGCTCCCACATTGTTCAGGGCAAATTCCCCGGACGTTGTGAGTGCGGGGACACCATTACACGCGTGCACTATACATAGGTCACTACCTATGTATAGCTTTACAATGGTAACTCAGAATATGGCCATGTAACATGTCTAAGATCATGGAATTGCCCCCCCCCTGGCATTGGTGAGACAATCCCATGTTCCCACGGGTCTCTAGCACAGACCCGGGTACTGCCAAACTGCCTTTCCCGGGGTTTCACTGCAGCTGCTGCTGCTGCCAACCCCTCAGACAGGTTTCTGCCCTCCTGGGGTCCAGCCAGGCTTGGCACAGGAAGGCAGAACCAAGGACTTCCTCAGAGAGAGGGTGTTACGCCCTCTCCCTTTGGAATAAGGTGTCAGGGCTGGGGAGGAGTAGCCTCCCCCAGCCTCTGGAAATGCTTTGATGGGCACAGATGGTGCCCATCTCTGCATAAGCCAGTCTACACCGGTTCAGGGATCCCTCAGCCCTGCTCTGGCACGAAACTGGACAAAGGAAAGGGGTGTGACCACTCCCCTGACCTGCACCTCCCCTGGGAGGTGCCCAGAGCTCCACCAGTGTGCTCCAGACCTCTGCCATATTGGAAACAAAGGTGCTGCTGGCACACTGGACTGCTCTGAGTGGCCAGGGCCAGCAGGTGACGTCAGAGACTTCTTCTGATAGGCTCCTTCAGGTGTTGCTAGCCTATCCTCTCTCCTAAGTAGCCAAACCTCCTTTTCTGGCTATTTAGGGTCTCTGCTTTGGGGAATTCTTTAGATAACGAATGCAAGAGCTCATCAGAGTTCCTCTTCATCTCTCTCTTCACCTTCTGCCAAGGAATCGACTGCTGACCGCGCTGGAAGCCTGCAACACTGCAACAAAGTAGAAAAGATGACTACTGCGACCTTGTAACGCTGATCCTGCCGCCTTCTCGACTGTTTTCCTGGTGGTGCATGCTGTGGGGGTAGTCTGCCTCCTCTCTGCACTAAAAGCTCTGAAGAAATCTCCCATGGGTCGACGGAATCTTCCCCCTTGCAACCGCAGGGACCAAAGAACTGCATCACCGGTCCTCTGGGTCTCCTCTCAGCACAATGAGCGAGGTCCCTTGAACTCAGCAACTCTGTCCAAGTGACTCCCACAGTCCAGTGACTCTTCAGTCCAAGTTTGGTGGAGGTAAGTCCTTGCCTCCCCACGCCAGACTGCATTGCTGGGAACCGAATGTTTTGCAGCTACTCCGGCTCCTGTGCACTCACCGAGGATTTCCTTTGTGCACAGCCAAGCCTGGGTCCCCGGCACTCTAACCTGCATTGCACGACCTCCTGAGTTGTCCTCCGGCTTCGTGGGACCCTCTTGTGCAACTTCGGGTGAGCTCCGGTTCACTCCACTTTGTAGTGCCTGTTCTGGCACTTCTGTGGGTGCTGCTTGCTTCTGAGTGGGCTACTTCTCTTGCAGGGCGACTCCTCTGTCTCCTCACGCAGTTGGCGACATCCTGGTCCCTCTTGGGCCACAGCAGCATCCAAAAACCCTAACCGCAACCCTTGCAGCTAGCAAGGCTTGTGTGCGGTCTTTCTGCACGAAACCACTTCTGCACGACTCCTCACGACGTGGGACATCCATCCTCCAAAGGAGAGGCTTCCAGCCCTTGTCGTTCCTTCAGAATCCTCAGCTTCTACCATCCGGTGGCAGCTTCTTTGCACCCACAGCTGGCATTTCCTGGGCATCTGCCCACTCCCGACTTGATCGTGACTCTTGGACTTGGTCCCCTTGTTCCACAGGTACCCTCGTCAGGAAATCCATTGTTGTTGCATTGCTGGTGTTGTTGTTTCTGGCAGAATTCCCCTATCACGACTTCTGTGCTCTTTGGGGAACTTAGGTACACTTTGCACCCACTTTTCAGGGTCTTAGGGTGGGCTATTTTTCTAACCCTCACTGTTTTCTTACAGTCCCAGCGACCCTCTACGAGGTCACATAGGTTTGGGGTCCATTCGTGGTTCGCATTCCACTTCTAGAGTATATGGTTTGTGTTGCCCCTATCCCTATGTGCCCCCATTGCATTCTATTGTGACTATACATTGTTTGCACTGTTTTCTATTGCTATTACTGCATATTTTGGTATTGTGTACATATATCTTGTGTATATTTGCTATCCTCATACTGAGGGTACTCACTGAGATACTTTTGGCATATTGTCATAAAAATAAAGTACCTTTATTTTTAGTATATCTGTGTATTGTGTTTTCTTATGATATTGTGCATATGACACTAGTGGTACTGTAGGAGCTTCACTCGTCTCCTAGTTCAACCTAAGCTGCTCTGATAAGCTACCATTATCTATCAGCCTAAGCTGCTAGACACCCCTCTACACTAATAAGGGATACCTGGGCCTGGTGCAAGGTGTAAGTACCCCTTGGTACCCACTACAAGCCAGTCCAGCCTCCTACAATTGCTTCTTCCCTCCGACCATTAAATTCCTATTGTCCGTGTCACTTCTTCCCTCCCATCACCCACTCTCCTGTCTCTTCTGCCTCTTTCCTACCCACATCGCACCCTCCGATTGTCTGTATTGCCACCTCACCCGTTATAACAAAAAAAGCAATATGGCACGGCTAGCGCTGGCCACATCACAGTGCTTTATTTTAATTTCTAGGGAAATTTTGTGCTGTCCCGGGACATACATTGGCTGCCTCTCACCTCAGCGAATCTTGAACAATTACAGGTATTCATTATTTTCTTTAAGAAATAACATGCAGCGACTGCTACAGAATTTCTCTTCATCTTTCTACTATTCTGTATTGTCTTTATGTTACTTCAGCTATTTGTACAGAAACCAGGATTTCTTAGGGAAGCTCCTCAAAGAACGCCTGCTGTTTTTGGCAGTGTTCCTGGAATTGCTTTAGCAGTGCCCATCAGATGCATGCCAGAAGAGGAGGCAGTTTCACATGACCTACTGGTGGATTGATATTGTTTCTGGCACCAGTGCTTAATTTGTTGAGGAATAAGTACCGGCACCCAAAGCTTTCATCCGAATCCCACAGTCAGCACTAGTGCACAGAATACCACAGCTCCATAGCCTGGAATTAACCTCATGCCTCTTTAACTGACTTCCAGACACTCACTTCTCATCTATTTCTTACGGGTTCCTGCTTTCTCCCTTTGTGATAGCGTTTCCATCTTTCTCTTTTTCATTCTTTCTCAGTTGTGCGATTTGCCTCTCTTGCTCACGGAATGGATGAGGAAAATTAAGAGCCAGTCTAAAGAAATTAGCGCTGGTGGTCCCCACCTGAAACCTGTGGCTCAAATTAAGCGCTGTCTCGCGTGCTACTACAGCTGTAGTTTATCTGGGCTGATTTTAATATCTGTCTGGAAATAGTTATTGTTAGAACGACCCTAAAAGAGCATGTATGCTGTTCCTGTTTGGAAAAGGCTTTTTAACATTCGTAGCTTCGGCAAAATGTCCTCCATTCCTTTATTCACAGTTGGTTCAAGGCAAGGATTTGAAGCTCTATAGGGCAATTCAGTGGAAACTCGGGTAAGTGTTCGATCTAGCAGACTGGCATTCAGGGTTGGTGTTAAATTAAGAGAACACTAAGTAACAGCTGTGTGTGGGTGAGTACTTTGTGAATGACACCGTGAAATTTCACCCATTGGTGGTGATTTGTGATGGAATGCCATGTGACACGGAGTAGGGGAGACTGGAGGCCCACAACATTCCATGAAAATGGCAACATTTTGTTAAATTAACAAAAAAGTTCTGACTCCATCCTGTGCGTGACTCACCAGAGTATTTCACTCACCTCTAGTGGGTAACCAGGTGCACTCAAACTGAAAGTTGTGTCCTTTTTCCATTAGACTCATCAAACAAGGTCTCCTTCGTAGGTAACAGGTCTGCACCATTAGCTGAAATGTTGTGCCGTTTACTTCAACTAGAAAGACACGCATTTGCAAAACATCGGCTTATGCAAGAGCTATTGGCTTTGACGATGTTGTTTAGCCATGTTGTAAAGCAGTGCGGCTGATGTGTACTATCACGAAAAGTTACAAAACAAGCAGCATGACATCACATGGCCAGGAGCGCTTTTTTCTAACCTTAAGCCATGCTGCACAACATCCGCGCTGCAGTGCAACATGGCCAAAGACATTGCCAAAGCCGTTAGCTCTCCATAGGCAAGACATATTTGTTATGCAAATGCCTGTTGCTTCTTGCTCGAAAGATGTGTAATTCACTTTCCATTACACCACAAGCTGAGGAGAATGTCTTGAAATTTCTAAAGGATTTGAAATCTCACTCTTCTGCTAGATATCTGTGCTGGTGACTCTGGAGAATCCGGACTCCCAACTGGGTGGCTGATGAAGCTGTGCACATTTTATACCATTGTATCAGCAGCAACCTCATAAGGAACCCTGCTGGTGTAAATAGTTAGAGGAGGGGAAATTGAACATTTTCGTGAAAAAGCAAACATTTTACTTCATAGCCTCTTAAATGTAGGTTTTCCTCACATTTCATTGGCATATTGAACACCATTCCCATTTTGCATATGCTATTTCCATGAGGTATGTGTTAGACCTGATAGCCTTAGGGTGGTCATCCCCCAACTTTTTGCCTGCCTCTCTCCACTTTTCTGACACTGTTTTTGCTGGTTTTAGGACTCTGCACACTTTACCACTGCTAACCAGTGCTAAAGTGAATATGCTCTCCCCCTTAAATGTGGTAACATTGGTTCATCCCCAGTCAGTATATTTGATTTACTTGTAAGTCCCTAGTAAAGTGCACTACATGTGCCCAGGGCCTGTAAATTGAATGCTACTGGTAGGCCTGAAGCATGGGTTGTGCCACCCACATAAGTAGCCCCTTAACCATGTCTCAGGCCTGCCATTGCAAGGCTTGCATGTGCAGTTTCACTGCCACTTTGACTTGGCATTTAAAAGTACTTGCCAAGCACTAAACTCCCCTTTCTCTACATATGTCACTCCTAAGGTAGGCCCTAGGTTACCCATAAGGCAGGGTGCTATGTAGGTAAAAGGCAGGACATGTACCTGTGTGTTTTATATGTCCTGGTAGTGGAAAACCCCTAAATTCGTTTTCCACTACTGTGAGGCCTGCTCCTTTCATAGGATAGAATTAGGGCTACCCTCATATACTGTTTGAGTAGTAGATTATCGTCAGGAAGGGGCAACCAGGTCATATTTAGTATGGCCAGAATGGTAATAGAAAATCCTGTTCATTGGTGAGGTTGAATTTTATATTACTATTTTAGAAATGGCACTTTTAGAAAGTGAGCATTTGTCCGCACTTAAAATCCATCTGTGCCTTCAAGCCTGTCTCCAATCAACATCTGGGCTAGACTGGTTGACAGCTCGCTTATGCATTTCAACCACAAACACAGGATACTCAGTCACACCTGCACTTATCTGCACTATGCAAATTAACATGGGAAATGCTACTTTTTTTACCCCCCTTTTCTCGCCCCCTGCTTGATGGATTACTCCGAAATGTTTTGTGCGCAACAGGAATAACTGCAGCACTTTCTTTGAATATTTTGTGAAGATTGGTCAAACAGTGATTTTTCTATGGAAACATGGTCCTAACTATATCTACCTAGTGGCGGTCGGCACTAGGTAGTTATAGTTAAGACCTAGTTTAAAGCATGGTGCATCGTAGTAGTGTCACAGACACTCCACCTGATTCACACCAACATCTGGAGGGCTTAGGATGGCGGGTCCTAGTACAATGTTGTTTCTTTCTCTGTGTATCCTGAAGCACATCTAACTTCTTCTTTTTGCATTGTTCTGGTAAATATCTTTAATAGCATTGAGTGTTTTCAAGGACTGTTAATGTTAGCCCATTAGCAGTGAGATGTTTGCATTTCAGTTGAAAATCTACTTCTACCCTCTCACCTACTGGCCTGTTTAACCCATGACTGCCTACAAGAAAAAAGGCAGAAAATCAGGAACTAGGTTTTATTTTGCACTTCATAATTCTGCCAAGAGGAATGATAACATGTGATACAGTCGGCCATTCCTGGCATTTCAGTCAGCAACGTTTGCATTGTGAAGCTTGTAGCTTTTTTTAAACGTTTCAATATGGGCTCAGAGCCCCAGCATGCAAAGTGCTATTGGCTCCAATAAGAGAAATGGTCTAAGGTGTTACACAAGACATGAAGGTACTTGTCAGCTGTGCTTCAACATGTCACCAGGTTGTCCTGTCCATTTAAAAAACTGCTTATTCCACATTTAAAAGTATACTGTACCCATGTGTTTCATTACGTTTCCCTCTTTCTTTCATATCATTCATCCAAAACCATGTGAATCAGATTTTTTTTGTCTTTTGTATAGTGTGAAATGTTGTACCAAGCTTCACAAAACAATAAAGGTGCAGCAGCATTGCGACCTTCATAACGCATAGAATAAATAAAGGACAGGTGGTTATACAGGTGGACCATCACACAGTTCTATCCCACATACATGACAGGGACAACACCAGCAGGTAATACCCCAAAGAGGTAGTGAGAGTAGTTAAAGGACTTTTGTAAACTCTCAGTAAACATATAGAAGCATACAAGACTTATAATACTACTGGAAGGTGCAGCTGAACCCTACATTCATATACTCATATACTCTCAAAGGATGACCCCCACCTACCTGGAGTAGTCTGGTATACTTCATGACTGGGTTCCATATCTAGCACTGGGAATCATCTGTTGTAGGAAATGTAAATAATAAGTGCACCACAGTGAATATGAAATGTGAAAACATCGCGCAAGATGAAGCACCAGTAGAGGTCAAGCGGTTGTTCACAATCAAAAAACAGTTTAGGCCAAACCCCCACACTCAAACGAGCAAGGTGAAAGGTTCATGGAAGCATGTAGTGGAATAGGGAACACAAAAGGGTCATACGTTAAAGGCCAACTCATGTCTGACCAGCCTGCAGGTATTTACCACATTAGCACACAAGTCCCCGGCACACTCTCCGTGGCTACAAACAGATCGCAGACTGATTAGACACTGGGCACATAATTGAATTAGCCCAAAGCACACAGGTACGTGAATTAAAACGGGTGCACAGAAGAAAACAATTCTGAGCACCCAGGAGTCTCAGACACACAATGCTGCCAGCCCACACATCGAACAAATTGGATTTACAAAAGAGCATACAAAATACTAAGATCTAACCACAGCACTCAATCTCAATCTCAGTAGATGTTGTTTAAATACATTGAAGTCACAGAAATTCCAGACCAATCGGTCTTGGAAAAGCGAATTCTTCTTTAGTGTAAACTTGCGATACCAGCAGTTTCAATTATGTTAAAACAGACCTTCGTTATCAATTTGCTCATTGACAGGCAACACATTTTGTCACTGCTGTGTCTTTCTCAAGGCTGTAAAGTACAATAATGGACATATGATCATATTCAAGATATATTGTTTAATTAAGGGCATGACATATCTCTGTGACCATAGCCCTGTGAGAAGGAAAAGTGCCTCAACCGTATATAAAAAAAGTAGGCACCATTATATGATGAAAATATACCATCAAAAAAACATGTAGAGAAAGGTTGTGAAACCATGCTGAAGAAGAGAGTAAATCTTGGAGATTATCATAAAACATGCAGTAGACTGTCACCATAAATATGAATGAAATTACTAATTAACAAAGTCCAAACTTACCATAAATAAACGTCATGTGATGCGACCCATCTATGATATAGATCATCCATTCATAGGCAAACTGTAATGCAATATACCAACTGGTAGCCATATGGCAGGTTCAAGGTTCCTGTTCATAGAATGTTCAAGAGAGAGACAAACGACCAAAGGAACCACGTGCTCTATAGGAGAACAACCGAGGGATAGTGTAGAGTTCTTGTATAAGTACCTGTGCCTGGCACTTAACGTTACGAAGAGTAAAATCAACGGAATCTGTACACAACCTTTGATTCTGAGATGTCAAGGAAGCAGATAAGCTTGAAAGAGTTGGTAGTTGGATAGAAAGTACTGTTTTATGGGACCATGATAAGTCCTAGTCCTGTTAAATGGAAACGATTAGTTACTATATAGTCCCTGATGTGAGCTAGGTGGATACAGTAAGTAAGCAACAAAACAAAGAGGACAAAAGCCACAAGTTATCATATAAAAAACATTCCCTTTGTCCCTACAATCAATTACTACACATATTCTAAGAGTACATACTACCTTGCAATCACTAAGTGTAGAAGACAAGAGTAAGCAAGTCTCACATTAACATGTGGAAGGAACAATGCCTAAATGTCCATGCACAACCAGCACTATTCAATAATAAAGCAGAAAGTATCATGTGTACATACGTAATATAAAGAAATTGCTGTGTAGAACGCACACGTAAACTACTAAATTGTAAGACGAGGGGGTGATAAGACACCCGGGTCGGCAGAAGCTTGCTTGTATAGTTTCTTCATGAAACCTAATTAGCCCTGCCATGCGTTGACACATGGCAAGCCAATTAACGTGATGAATGCACACACCAATTACTGAATTGCAAAACAAAAGAATAACATGTCATCCAGGCCAGCCAGTTTCTCCATGTGGTATATCCAAATAAAGAATCCAAACAATCCCTATTATCTATAGTGTTCATTAATTTGAGGTGCATTATTTGTACAACCTTTTCTAATAGAAATGGTCAAATCTGTCTAGAGTTACCATAAAAAGAGTGGCGAAGCCAAGTGTCTGCGTTGTCAGGATCTGCACCGTGTAGTGTGTCTAAAGAACGTTCATAAATACGTGGGTTTTAGACCATGAAGAAAGGACTAAACTAGATAGAGTCTCCGTACTAGTCCAAATATACGGCGCCCATCTTATAAGGGCCAAATCGCATGGTTTACACATATGTGGATATATTATTTTACAATTTGTCTTATCAAGCAAGTTTGTACAGTTTCTCTATATCATATGTCCAAATATAGAGTCCAAAAAGCGCTTTGTATCTATAATGGTCATTATTTTCAGGCACGGTGTTTGTACAACCTTTTCTAACAGAAATGGTCAAATCTGTCTAGAGTTACTGTAAAAAAAAGGGGCAAAGCCAAGTGTCTGCATCGTCAGGATCTGCACCGTGTAGTGCGTCCGTAGAACGTTCATAAATACGAGCGTTTCAGAATATGAGGAAAGTACTAAAGTAGATAGAGCCTGGATTCTGGTCCAAGTAAAAGGAGGCCATCTTCGAAGGGCTAAATCGTAAGGTGTACTCATAAGTGGACCTATTACAACAATTTGTCTTATCAAGCTACGGACAGTATTTGATTCTTATGTCGTTCATTCCAACACACTATAGGGCAGAATTTAAGGCATCACTTATGTGTGTCAGAAAGTGAAACCTTAGTGTGATCTAGTAAGATGGAGGGAGACACGGTAATCACAAAGGAGCATGTATGCATTCATAGGTCAAAGAATACTTGGTCATAAACCTTTGTCGAACTTACAATGAAGAGCGAGTAATGTCTTAACCTAGGAATTTGGGGTTATGGAGTCACATGTTTTTGAGTGTTTTCCAGTTTAATCTGTAACTTGCGAGTTATCTATTGTTACTTATGTGTAATAAAGTATTATGTTGATTTATGTAAAGGTTCCTGTCTGTGAATAGGTAGTGGAGAAAAGCTGTAGAGGCTGGTCATGAAGGGCTGAGGTGCAGTCTGCAGTGTTTTCTCCCTGTCTTGACGGTTAGTAAATACTGCCTTTGGAACTGCCAAGAGGAGCCTTCATGGTCATTTCTGAGTCACAAGAGGGTATTTTTCACCCTGTAATAGTTGGTGAGCCACTCCAGGAGGTTCATTAGCACCCCCTCCTGATGGCTAACACCAGAATACTGCCTGCCCCTGCTGCAGAGAGACCAGTGCACACAAACATGATGAGGTGAGCAGGAGCTGAGTTAATTGAAGCTCTGCATGTGCATGGGGTTAGGAAGGCTCTGGTGACCACTGTTCCCTTAAAAGTGAGGACAAAGCGAACCACAATTCTCATTCTAAATAAAAGCGTTCCTCTTCGTGATACTAAAAACAGAGGTAACTGTAATATAAGTGCATGCGATTTGTTGTTTTTTATTGTTGATGTATTGCGTACATGTGTTGCGCAATCAGCAGAAGTATATTACTTTATGAATTTGTAAGGCCTGAAGGGTACCACATGCGATTTGTTGGGTTTTATTGTTGAAGGATTGTGTACATGTATTGTGCAATCAGCAGAAATGTATGTCTTTGGGAATTTGGGAATTTCTAAGGCCGGAAGAGTACCGCATGTGATTTGTTGTTTTTAATTGTTGTAAGATTGCATACATGTGTTACATAATCAGCAGAAATATATGTCTTTGTGAATTTATAAGGCCGGAACGGTACAGCATGCATTTTGCTCTGTTTTTTATTGTTGAAGGATTGCGTACATGTGTTGCACAACCAGCAGAAATATAGGTCTTTGTGAATTGTAAGGCAGGCAGGGTACCGCATACAATATGTTTTTATTGAAGTTTGGTTTGTTGAATGACTGAAGGCGACCACGTGCAATAGAATGAAGTGTGGCCACAGTGTGATGTTGTTGTGAGATATTGCATAAATATGCAAAATGTTTTTTTTTCTCGAATGTACATTCCATGTAATGAAAAATTTGTATTGGAATGTGTCTCATAAGACCTAGTAGACAGAACTAAGAAATGAAAGCCTATTGTAAAAAAACAGTAAAGTAGAAAAAGTAGACAAACTTATTTCCCATTACAGAGGTTGTGCGTCTACTTTAAAATTATTGAAATCTGAGAGCAGAAAAGGTAAAAAGTAAAAGGTTAAGAACACCTGAACATGAAGACCCCTTTAAAACATATATAGAAGGTATTCCCCAGTGACAGAAAGAAATTACAAAATTATGGTTTAAAGCCACCCAAAAGCAAAAACATATCTTAGGCCAAAAGCAGAAATGTTCAATGATAGAGCAATCCAGCATGTTTTCACTTATCTCCAAAGTAGATATGCAGGAGCAAAACTAAAGAAAAAGAGAAGCCACCTTAGTATTATGGAAATTATTTTGTGAAGAAAGACTCATTACAGCAAGAGACCTCCAGCACCTGCATCTACAGTGCCCAGCATCTACCCGTTAGAGCAGCCGCAAGAAGCTGCATTAGGAATTGAAAACTGTAAAATTGAAATCCCTTCACATTCCCCTAAAGGGATCCCTAAGGTAACCCCACAAATACCAACACCAAAAAGGGCAAGCACTCCTAGACAGCAAACTAGAATAGGGGAGCCACAAGTTTCAGGGCAAACCAAGGCACAGTTCATACTTCATTTAGACCCTACCTTTCCCTAAGAGGAGAAAAGCAAAGTGTAGAGTTAAGGGGATAGTGATGATGAATTGCGTATTTCATCCGCAAAGTTGTGGTTGCTTCAGAAAAGGGATACTTCAGGTAGAGTAATTAGGAATCAAGTGTTTGCCCCACAGCAAAGGGATGCAGGGAATGCAGGGTGGGGTGACTATGTGCATGGGACTGTAGAAATGATAAGACAATTTGTTTCCCAAGGAAGGGAACAGGAGAAGAAGGACTGAAAGAAGTTTGCCACCTTGGCAGAACGAGGGTGTAGTAGTCTCCCCAGAAAGTGTTCAGGAATGGCTATCATGCAGTGAGGACAGGAGAGAAATGAGTGGAGTAAGGAGAGAAGGGCACAACAATGACTGTACAGAGCAAACTCAGAGAAGCGTGGGAAAATTAGCGGACATGATAGAATCAATACTGCAGGATGTGGAGAGCATGGGTGAACTCCTTCAAACCTATGAAGTAACTCACCATATTTGCGATCTCTAGGAGAGACTACTCATTGACCTAGATTGCACAAGGGGTAGATGGAGAATACCTAACACAGTTGATGCAAGGGGAAGGGAACGAGATGTGCTCCCTAGAAGCAGGAAGCCCCAAACTACAGAGCTTGGGTGGCTACAATTCTAAAGCACCTATGGCCAGCAGGACCCTGAAATGGGATCAAGAGAGGGTAGGAGATGGATGACTCTCCACAACAGACCTACCCAGCAAATGAGTGTATAAGCAAGTTCATGGAGCACAAGCCTCACCCCTAGTCAGACTGTCGCTGAACGAGGGGATAGCTGGCATTTCATTGTCCCATTTGTAGAAAACTTAGCAGACTGAACTCAGCAGTTAGCTCCACAAATGAGCCATTGTCCAGAAAAGGCTGCATTCTGTATGGTGAGGGTGATCCAGATTGGGATTACCCTTACATGAGAAAATGCCTGCATACATGGCAGAAGTACACCAGACAGCATCATCCCCAGCGTGCCACCACCCCTTTACATGAGATGTCACTGATACATAAGGGCCCTAGGGCACCACATTATGGCCCTCATTACAACCATGGCGGTAAATGCTGCTTCCTGCTGTGCCGATGCCCGCCAAGATACCGTGACTGTGGCGGTATGATGACCCACACAGAGAATACCGCCACAATACAGACACCCACACAAGTCCACCCCACCAAAAGTCAGTGATAAACTGGTGGTACCAAAACCCACACCGTTCGCCCACAAAAATACGCCCACAGTATCAGGACCCACGAATCACCGCGGCTGACTTTCAACCACGGTAAACCATTGGCGGTACACACCTCCGTGCTCAAAATGCACACACAGCTACAAAACCAATCCACATTGGACAATTCAAATGACACACACCTGACACACATACACACACCACACCCTCACACTCATACCACTATAAAACACACACCCACATTACCCACAACCCCTTACAATGAAAAAAAAGAGACCAAGCACAGAGAGACAAGCAAAGAGCATCTACTCAATCAGAGGCACAGAACACCATCACCCATACACCATCCACGCACATCACAGTATATACCCCAACATATCACCCCACACATCACCTCGCACATCCACACACATATCACTCACACCACATCCATGGCATCCCAAAGAAACCCCAGGTTTTCTGAGGAGGAGCTAAGGGTCATGGTGGAGGAAATCATCGGGTAGAGCCACAGCTATTCGGATCACAGGTGCAGCAGACGTACATTGCTAGGAAGATGGAGCTATGGTGGAGAATCGTCGACAGAGTCAATGCCGCGGGACAGCACCCCAGAACCAGGGATGACATTAGGAAGAGGTGGAACGACCTACGGGGGAAGGTGCGTTCCGTGGTTTCAAGACAACAGATTGCTGTACAGAGGACTGGTGGTGGACCCCCACCTCCTCCCCCAAATCTAACAACATGGGAGGAGCAAGTCGTGGCGATCATGCATCCTGAGGGCCTCGCAGGAGTAGCAGGGGGGCTGGACTCTGGTAAGGCAAATATTTACCATTATATCCCCACCCTACCTGCATGCCATCACATACCCCGCCCTTTCCCTCACTCCCATCACTCCACCAACTCACATATATACCACTATCGCAACCCACCCATCCCAATACCAAGCCCTGCATGCAACAATAATGCATAGACACCCATCACAGACCTGCATGGACACCCATCACCACAGCATGCACACTAGAGAGACTCCCCCAGCCCACATAATCACCACTCACACAAGACCAATGCGACAGGGAAAGCACAATTATACAGGGAAACACACCCATTGCACAAGATGGCACTCACAGATACAATAACAATACATTTGCATCCCAACAGGACCCCTACCCAACATCACCGGTGAGGAGGTGCCACCTACATCCAGCCCCCCCAGAAGAGGCCCACGGTGATGACAGCAGCTCTGCACGCCTGGATCACGATGACCAACCTGGCCCATCAGGGACCTCTGGACAGTCGGTTCCCCTGCCACAGTCCCAAACCACCACAGAACCTCCCCACTCAGGAAACACCACCACAGCACCCACCCAGCGGACCCATACCTCTGTTCCCAGGACACATCAATCAGCAATGTGTCCACCACTACAGGGACCCCTGGCAACCCTGCAAACCCAGGATGATCAGGGACCTGGAGTCAGTGGCAGTGGGCACACGGTTCAGGGGACAGAGGCACAGGACAACAGGGAAGCTGGGAGGACTGCTGTACGACAGGAGGAGGACAGGCCCAGGGAACCAACCCTCCACGAGGCACTCTCAAACATCATGGGAGCATACCACCATTTTCAGGAGACCATGGGCACGGTACTGGCCAAGATACAGGAGACCCAGCGTCTACAGGAGGGACAGTACCTGGAGATCAGGGAGGACCTCACAAAAATCTACACCATCCTGGTCACCATTGCAGGGGTGCTGGCTGACATGGGCAAGACCATGAGGGAGGCAGTGGCACAACAAAGGGCCCCTGACACTAGCCAAACTGAGGAACAGCCTTCCACCTCCGCTGGCACTAGGGGACAGGAGGCCCCGCCACAGGACCAACAGGCCACCAGCACCCCACCCCCTGCAGATGGAGAACCACCCCGTAAATGGTCCCTGCGATCCAGGCAGAAGACAGAGAACACTGCCAAGACCCCCGCCAGGAAATAGGACTCTCCTGAATGTCACCCTTCTGTCCCACTCTGCCACTCTGTCCACCTTGAACTGCCATTACTCCCCTTCCTATGCCCCATTGGACAATGCACCTGTGATACCAAGAGACTGGACTCTACCCTGGACCTTCCTCCACCATCACCCCAGCCCCTTGCAGTTACCCCCCCATACTATTTAGCACAAAAAATAAACACCCTTGAAATATAAACCATACTGGAGTCAGTGCAATGTTTGGAAAATGTATTCTTATAACATTCTGAAAGCATTGCAACGTCTATGTTCAGTGAATTATACCACAGGATGACAGCTGGTGGGCAGCAGTACATATAGCAGGAGCCAGAATGGGGTCCACAGATCTGAAAAAAGGGAACACAAAGGGAACAGTCAGTGTCCATAGACAGAGGGTAAGAGGCTGCCATGTACAATGTCCAAAAGTATACTGAAATGTGAAGTTGAGTTACAGTCTCTTACCTGTGTGTCACTGCAAGTACTGCTGTATAATATTTGTTTTGTTGTCCACATCTTTTTCATCTGCCTCCTCTTCCTCACTGTCCACAGGCTCCACCACTGCCACAAGGCCATCTCCAGGCTCATCCTCCTGCAGAAAAGGCACCTGGCGTCTCAAGGCCAGGTTCTGCAACATACAGCATGCCACGATGATCTGGCACACCTTCTTGGGTGAGTAGTACAGGGATCCACCAGTCAGATTGAGGCACCGGAACCTGGCCATCAGGAGGCCATTATTGAGTTCCTCTCAATAATCCTCCTTGTACTCCCATGTGCCTCATTGTAACGTTCCTCTGCCCTTGTCCTGGGATTCCTCACTGGGGTCAGTAGCCATGAGAGGTTGGGGTAACCAGAGTCACCTGTAAATATCGAGGGACAACTGTTAGATACACACTAACCCTTAGGGACAACCCCATACTCAGACCCCAACTTATACTGTGTGGGGACCTTGGGCTCTCCTAATAGCCACACCCGGTGCCTCTGGAGGTGCCCCATCACATAGGGAATGCTGCTATTCCTCAAGACATAGGCATCATGCACTGAGCCAGGATATTTGGCATTCACATGGGAGATGTACTGGTCTGCCAAACACACCATTTGCACATTCATCGAATGATAGCTTTTTCTACTCCTGTAGACCTGTTCATTGCTGCGAGGGGGACAAATGCCACATGTGTACCATCAGTGGCACCAATGATCTTGGGGATATGTCCCAGGGCATAGAAGTCAGCTTTCACTGTGGCCAAATCCTCCACCTGGGGGAATACGATGTGTTTCAGCAATGCAGACAACACTCTGGTCAACACGTTGGAGAACATTGGCTGAGACATCCCTGATGCCATGGCCACTGTTGTTTGAAAGGAACCACTTGCCAGGAAATGGAGCACTAACAGGACCTGCACTAGAGGGGGTATTCCTGTGGGCTGACGGATAGCTGACATCAGGTCTGGCTCCAATTGGGCACACAGTTCTTGGATTGTGGCACGATCAAGTCTGTCTGTAATGATAACGTGTCTGTCCTCCATTGTCGCCAGGTCTACTAGGGGTCTGTACACCAGAGGATGCCGCCATCTCATCATCTGCCTCAGCTGTTGTAGCCTATAGAGAAGAACGGTGAGCAGAAGGTCATATTTCCACGTAGATGGCACAACTGTTTTTGAATCTGTCACAGAAGCAGTGTGTGAAGTCGAGAATCAGTAGATGTGACAATATGTGCTATGACTCAGTTAGGTGCCATGCCATGTGCCCCCCTGAAATGGCGGCTGCCTGACCTGTTGTTGAAGTAAGCCTCAGCAAGGCCTACTAGTGCAAGGGGTTCACCTTTCTCTGCACAAAGTCCTCAGACCATGTAGGAAGAATTTGGCACAGAAACTGAAATAAAAGACAAAGGGCCTGATTCTGACCTTGGCGGACGGCAGAGGCCGTCCGCCAAGGTTCCGCCGACAAATGACCGCAGCGGCCATTTAAACATTTCCGCTGGGCCGGCGGGCGCTCTCCAAAAGAGCGCCCGCCGGCCCAGCTGAAATGCCCCTGCAACGAGGACGCTGGCTCAGAATTGAGCCGGCGGAGTTGCAGGGGTGAGACGGGTGCAGTTGCACCTGTCGCGTATTTCAGTGTCTGCTTTGCAGACACTGAAATACTTCTTGGGGCCCTCTTACGGGGGCCCCTGCAGTGCCCATGCCATTGGCATGGGCACTGCAGGGGCCCCCAGGGGCCCCGCGGCACCCCCTACCGCCATCCTGTTCCTGGCGGGAGACCCGCCAGGAACAGGATGGCGGTAGGGGGTGTCAGAATCCCCATGGCGGCAGAGTGCGCTCCGCCGCCATGGAGGATTCTCACGAGCAGCGGAAAGTCGGCGGGAGACCGCCGACTTTCCGTTTCTGACCGCGGCGGAACCGCCGCGGTCAGAATGCTCGTGGGAGCATCGCCAGCCTGTTGGCGGTGCTCCCGTGGTCGGTGACCCTGGCGGTCACCGGCCGCCAGGGTCAGAATGACCCCCAAAGTTTATTAACCTCATGAGGTGGTACTACAGTTCAAACAGCACCCTTCGGTAATGTTTGAAGTAGCACACTGAACTGAGAGAGCATGGTCCTTTTATACCCACGCAGGGGCTAAAAGGAGGTGGTACAATTATAGAAGCAAGACTTCTATACATATAAGGTCATGTGGAAATGCACAGTCGACAGGTAGGAGGGGCTAACAGTTTTCAAAGACTAACAGCTGCAGACCTTACTGGGCATGTGCGAAAGTTGGAGATGCTAAATATAACTTGTCACTAGGCAGATTTTCAAGAGTAGTTAACAGAAAGGTAGGACAGAGCACATGGTGAGCACATGGCAGCATGTGGCAAAGAAAATGGCTGCCATGAATACAAAATGGATTCCGTGAAATGTTCACAATAGTTACTAAATACAAGATGTCTTCTGCTAATGCTTAATCTAATCGCTGCTAAATTACAACACTGTGAAGAGGGACAAGGGGAAATGAGGTAAGTGCGCTGGCATTCTGCTGCGTCGCAGGAGGCAGACGATGTCTGCCGTGCAACTTCGCATTGGTTATCATTTGGCCCTATGGGGGTGACAGTACACACCGCCGCAGACGTCACCGCCATTTTCTAGCTATTCACTGACTTGCTACCTGACCTTCAACAGGAGAGGACCTACACTGCAAGTGGTGCTGTGACCTGAGTCTGGAAGTGACAATGGCTACAGTGTCTGGGGAAAGGGCCCCTGCCTTCACTGCGGAAGAGTTGGAGAAACTGGTGGATGGGATCCTACCTCAGTACACGTTACTCTACGGTCCTCCAGACAAACAGGTGAGTACACTGAGAGCATGATGTGTGGCCAATGCATGTTTTAAGTGGTGTGTATGTCAGCCACATGTTGGGGGGTGCTGAGCCATCCTGGCCTGAGTGCTGCATGAGAGGTGGTCAGTGTATGTGCGTCAGGGCATGGGTGGGAACTGGGGTGGCAATGAGTATGCCGGTCCGGATGGGTGAGTAATTACATTTTCCCCTGTCTTTTCCCTCTAGGTCAGTGCCCACTACAAAAAGAGTATTTGGTGTGCCATCACCAGGGAGGTGCGGATCCTGGGGGTCTATCACAGGTGGAACACCTACTACCGCAAAAGATGGGAGGACCTGCACCGCTGGACCAAGAAAACAGCAGAGGCCCAGCTGGGGATGCCCTCCCAACGTGGAAGGGGTGCCCGTCGCACCATGACCCCCCTGATGTTCCACATCCTGGCGGTGGCCTATCCGGAGTTCGATGGGCGCTTGAGGGCATCACAGCAGCCACAAGGGGGTGAGTACAAATTCTGAAAGATGACTTTGCACGCTTTAGGAGCTAGCTGGGTGGGGGATGTGGGCTGTGGGTGCCCCTAGGCCAGGGCGATCATGGCAGGGTAGGTCCCTTCTGTGCAGCCTCTGAAGCACTCCTACCCCAATGGTACAAATGGCCAGCTACTACTAGGCAGGCTCCTGTGGTTGTCAGGTGTGTAGATGCTGGCATTAGGCATTGTACACCATGGGCTGGTGACTACCTTAGTGACTGGTTGGGCATGGCCTAGTGCATAGGGCAGCTCACTGTGTGTTGTGTACGCCAATGGTAGTGGTGTTGCTGGCATTGACCAAGTGTATCCTCTGTCTCTCCCCCACTTTTTGTTTTGTCACCCTGTCCTTTTGTGCATTAGCATCAGCTGGCGGAGGAGCAGAGGCACCGGCGATGGAGGGAGCAGCATCTCTCATGGCCCATGAGGGCGAATCCACTGAGGGTGAAGGCACCAGTGGGACGGACGGCGAGGGGAGCTCCATGACGGGGACAGGAAGGAATACCAGTGACAGCGATTCCTCCTCTGATGGAAGCTCCCTGGCTGTGGCGGACACCTCTGTGCCCACCCTAACAACAGGTACAGCTGCCACACCCCTACCAGCACCGCTCCCCCCAGCAGCCCCTCAGCGAGTTTCCCTTGCCCGTTCACCCAGGAGGGTGGACATCTCCTTCGCCCCAGGCACCTCAGGCCCTGCCCCAGTCAGCCCTGCTGCCCTCAGTGAGGAGGCTATTGACCTCCTGAGATCCCTCACAGTTAGACAGTCAACCATTCTGAATGCCATCCACGGTGTCGAGAGGCATTTGCAACAAACAAATGCATACCTGGAGGGAATTCATTCTGGAGTGACAGCCCAGCAGAGAGCATTTCAGGCTCTGGCCTCAGCACTGATGGCAGCCATTGTCCCTGTGTCCAGCCTCCCCCCTCCAACTTCCACTACCCCAACCCAATCCCCTCTACCTCACCCTATCCCAAGCACACCTTCAGACCAACATGCACACACATCAACACACAAAAGTGGCTCAGGAAAACATAAGCACCACACATCATCACACAGGCACTCACACAAGCACCAAACCCATGCAAACATACCAACAGCCACTTCCTCCACTGTGCCCCCCTCCTCCTCTTTGTCCACCTCCCTCCCAGTAGCGTCTCCACTCACACCTGCATGCACTACATCATCATCCACTACCTCCATCACCGACACGCCCATCACAATACACCCCTCAAGAGCAATCACCACCCCCACAACCATGCACACGTCCCCTGTGTCCTCTCCCAGTGTGTCTGTGAGCCCTCCTCCCAAAGTACACAAACGCAGGCACACACCCACTCAACAGCCATCGACCTCACACCAGCTTCCAGCCCATGCACCTTCACCCAAACTCAGCAGACGTACAACACTACCTCTTCCTCCACTTCCACACCCCCTCCATCTTCCCGTGCCAGTGTGTATAAAAACCTTTTCCTGGCTAACATTGACCTCTTCCCTATGCCTCCCCCGTCCTTCCCCTAGGGCCAGGATGTCAAGATCCCAGGCCAGCACCTCAGCCACCAAGTCGGCGTCCGCTGTGGTCCCTGCAAGTCCAAGGGGATCGAAGGGGGCACCCATCAGGGCTGGCAGTGTGCCACCTACTAATGCCAAAGACCAACCAATTCCTCCACCTGCCAAGGTTAAGAAGGGGCCCGCATGAATCACGGACAAGACGCACGACCCACCCAGCAAGGCCTCAATCAAAGAACAAGAGGACAGTGCCAAGGTCCCAGCAGAGTCTACCAAGGTGGGGAAGGGAAAAAAAGCAAAGGCAAGGCACTTCAGGGTTCGGAGCCTCCAGGTGAGGGACTGGTGACCACCACTAGTCCAGACAGGCCAGCAACCTGTACCGCGGTAAGCACCACCGCAAGCACCGCCCGCTGCACCGCCACCTGCACCGCCATCTGCACCGCCCCCTGCACTGCCGCTGCCACATCGACAGTCACCAGCATCATCCACAGTGGGCAGCCGTCCGAGGCTGCTGGAGACGGCCTGGTGTCTCCCTCCACTACTACCTGCACCTGCACCACGGGCAACACCGGCAGTATCTCCGCCGCAGACACCGCCGCAGGCACCGCCATATGCACTGCCACATGCCCAGCCAGCTCCACTACATCAGACATCAGCAGCATCTCCAGTGGGCAGCCGTCCGAGGCTGCAGGAGACGGCCTGAACCTGCATCCACTACTTAAAGCACCAACACCAGCACTGGCAGTACCAGCAGTTTGCAGCCTAAGTCACCGCAGGATGGAGTCTGACTCTGCCTCCATGGAGTATCATGCTACCTGTTCCCTGCACATCTCGTGCCTCAGACACCCAGATGAGGGAATGGGAACTGCCACACCCCAGGTGCAGTCTCACTGGGCACAAAGCCCCCTCCAGAACCAGTGGAGAAAGGCATCCACTCACCCTATCCTTGGCAGGATGAAGCACACTGGGCACCAAGCCCCCTCCAGAACCAGTGGAGAAAGGCATCCACTAACCCTATCTTTGGCAGGTTGAAGCACACTGGGCACCAAGCCCCCTCCAGAACCAGTGGAGAAAGGCACCCACTCCCCGTATCCTTGGGAGGATGAAGACGACTGGGCACAAAGCCCCCTCCAGAACCAGTGGAGAGATTCATCCACTCACCCTAACCTTGGCAGGATGAAGCAGACTGAGCACAAAGCCCCCTTCAGAACCAATGGAGAGATGAATCCACTCAGCACCACCTTGGCAGGATGAAGCAGATTGGGCACAAAGCCCCCTCCAGAACCAGTGGAACATGTCACCACTTGAGAGACTGTGGCTTTGCAATCCCCAGGACATCGCTGTGGGCATGTTGCCCCCTCCAGGAGCAGTGGCGTAGTACCATCTTCCGGCTGAGGTGCCCCCCCTCCCCTTCCCCTGAGGTGACTGTGTTTTTTCGAACTGATGCCCCTGCAGTGTTCTCTCTGTTTTGAGGTAGGAGTCAAGTGTGGGCTTCGCCCATGATTTTTTGGGCCACTGGTCCACAAACATTTGCAATGAACAGTGTACGGCCTTCTGCACATATTGTAAATATTTGTATAAACTGTTGTTTACAATCATTAACTTTCTATGCATTTTCTAAATGTAACAGATTTGACTCAATTCCTTTTGTCATGGTGTTCTTCCAGGGGTTACGGGGTGTAACTGGAATGTTGCTGCATGTGTTTGTGTGTATGGTGTTGTAGGTGAGGGTGGGGGTGTTGCGTGTTGCATGTGTGTGTCACTCTCTTCCACCCCGTGTGCTAGGTGCAGTACTCACTGTGGTCGTCGCTGCCGCCTTCTTTGAAATTCCTGGTGTATTAGCAGACACACCAGCATGGGAAGGACCTGCAGTTCGGGCTCCATGGTATCCTGGTTTTTCATTGAATGTCGAAAGGTGAGTCGTTCCCCTTCAGAGTAGTGTTTCTGCCGTGCTTTTGATGTCGTTGGTACCACCCCGGAAAAGCTGGCGGATGGGTGCCTTGTAATAGCGTGGGCGGTACATTGTCTTCCGCCTGTCTGTTGGCGGTGATCGCAGCAGTGTTTGTTGCTACCGCCCTGGCGGTTGGTGTGTTAAAGTGTCTGTCTATGTTGGCGGTTTCCGCCGTGGTCGTGATCCCATTTGTTTTTTATCGCTGGCCTATTGGTGGTAGTACCCCTGCTTTATCACCGACCGCCAGGGTTGTAATGAGGGCCTATGTTCCTTGGCCGCGAATGGTCAAGGAAATCCTCAGAAAACAGTTACCAAGGCTTACAGAGGGAGCATGGAAATGGATCAGAGCTTTTGAGAAGCCAACTGCAGGCAGCCCCCTGGCAGTAGGGGATCCCATCCCAAAATGGACAATCAAATGGTAGCTGTGAGAGGCAACAAACCTTTATTAAAGAGGGAGGACTCCCGATTTCCAACAGATTGATGGGCACATAGGGGTTCTCTTGGAAAATTATGTGGGTTCCTTTACCAAAACAGTATAGATGGAAGTAGGCAGAAGAAAAATTGACAGTTGCTTACTGTGCTCACCAGCTGCCCCAGGAAATTTGTTAGGCAGAGATTTGCTGGGAAAATTGAATATGACCATTCATTTTAAGTCAGACAGCAGCATGGTTTGCTCCACACCTGAAGTTCCACCCTCCATAGTCATGGTAGTAAGAGTAGACTTCTCTAGCAGAGACCATACTAAAGCATGACACACTGATGTGGAGGCATTTACTGTAGCAGCATACACCATCATAGTAGAGACACCAGAGGTATTGGGGAGGGAGGTTCAATTGCCCAAAGAGTTCCTTTTTAGGCAGCAAGAACAGGACCCTGGACTATCGGAAGCAGAAGTAGTATTGCTGATAGAGGCTTTGGAATTAACACCTACCTATGGCACCTTGACAGCCAGAAAACAAAATGGTGCTTTGTGTGCAGGTGTCATCTTCCTTGAGCCAGGAAAGATGACTAGGTAGATACTGGATAACAAGCTTTTTGGTAGTAGCCCCAAGAAAAGGATTATACTATTCCACGAATACATACCACTAAGGACCGTGCTAGAAGTCAGAACGCCCGCACCAAGCAAAGCTTTGGACTCAGTAGAAGAAGCCAATCTGTCTACCAAGGAGGCAGAGGAGGGCATTGCCCCCACATATACAGGTGTTACTGAAACAGGGAGTAATTCATCCCGGAATGTCACCTTGTAACACTCCTATATACATGGTTAAGAAAGCTAAGGGTAATAACTGGCCCATGGTACAAGACACACAACCGTTGAACAATATTGTATTACCTGAAATCCCAATTGTCCTGGACCCCTCCATCATCCTCATGAACATCCTGCAGGACATCAGGTACCTTTCAATTATCGATCTCAAAAATGCCTTCTTGAGAAGTCCTCTCCATTCACATAGTCACTATCTGAAAGCGTTCTCATATCGCACGACCCAGTATTTGTACTCTTGTTTGCTCCAAGGATATTGCATATCTCCCAGAGCAATAAAAATTATCTGTCAAATTTTCGATGTGACAGCACTTTTTTGCTATATGTTGATGTCATATTGGTTTGTATTCCTACCTAGGAACAGTGTAGAAGGGACACTATGGTGGTCATTATGACATTGGCAGTGACTGTTAAAGTGCAGGTAATACCGCCAACAGGGTGATGGTAATTACCGCCAAACTATGACCATGGAGGTGAGAACTCCTATAGACAGCCAATGTACCACACCATGCGCCTGGGCGTTAACACCACGCACCACGGCGGTAGCCACCAACAGAAGACAAGGTACCTCCCTCATATCATGACACTGCAACCCGCCACAATTTCCAGGGTGGTACCAACGCCATCAAAAGCCTGGCAGAAACAAATCACAGAATACCAAAGACTCACCAACAGAGACACAGTGAAGATCAACGCCACCATGGAACCGGAACTGCAAGTCTTCCCACCATGCTCTACCTGGAACACCAAGGCTGACGAAGACGATGACTGTGAGTATGGCCATCTAGCACATAAGGGAGGGAGAGAGGAAAAGGAGAGTGACACACACATGCACAACCCACATCATTCACACACGCATCATTCACACAACCAGCTGCAGACAAAAAACAAAGGCACAGGACACACGTCATAATAATGCAAGGACTACAGTAAGGCAGTATTGAGAATGTATTGGATGGGAACAGCCACCATATGAACCAATTGGATAACAAAGAGACATGTACAATTGTCCAGAAAGGGCCAATGCCCAGTCCAAAGTACAAAAGGCCCACATGGCCACAGGGCACAGTCCAAGTTACAACTTGTTTCCTGACAACATCCGCAAAGAACTGTGCTGGGGCATCATTTTGGAAGTGGGCTCCTCAGGGGAAAGGGAGGTGGGGACACCTCAGCTGAAGTCGGGAACTTTCCCACTGGTTCAGGGGAGAGGCTCCATGCCCATTATCCTTTGCTGGGGAGTACAAGGTCACAGTCTCTCAGGTAGGGAACTTGCCCACTGGTCTGGAGGGGGCTCCATGCCCATCATACTTTGCTGGGGAGTGCAAGGTCACAGTCTCTCAGGTAGGGTATTTGCCCACTCGTTCTGGAGGGGGTTCCATGCCCATCATCCTTTGATGGGGAGTCCAAGGTCACAGTCTCTCAGGTGAGGAACTTGCCCACTGGTTCTGGAGGGAGCTCCTTGTACACCAGTCCCTCGAGGGTGGCCTACATGCCCTCTGCTGGAGGTGAGGGCTTCGTGACCACTGGTGGTGGTTTTGGTACACTGCCAGCCTCTGCTGAAGGTGAGGGCTGCTGTGTCTCAGCTGGGGAAGGTGCCTCCTGGGCAGCCTCTGCAGGAGGTAAGGGCTGCTGTGTCTCAGCTGGGAAAGGTTCCTCCTGGGCAGCCTCTGCTGCAGGTGAAGGCTGCTGTGACTCAGCAGGAGATGAGGGCCCCTGTGGCCACTGGTGGTGGTGGTGTTGGGACCCTGCCAGCCTCTGCAGGAGGTGAGGGGTGCTGTGTCTCAGCAGGGGATGGGACCTCCTGGGCAGCCTCTGTTGGAGGCAAGGGCTGCTGTGTCTCAGCTGGAGGTGAGGGCTTCTTCCCTTTCCTGGCTGGAGGTGAGGGTGTCTTCCCTTTCGTGGCTGATGGAGTGGAATCCTTCCCCTTCAGAGTGGGATCCTTCTCCTTCATGGCTGGTGGAGTGGGATCCTTCCCCTTCTTTGCTGGTGGAGTGGGATCCTTCCCCTTCCTGGCTGGTGGAGTGGGATCCTTCTCCTTCCTGGCTGGTGGAGTGGGATCCTTCCCCTTCCTGGCTGGTGGAGTGGGATCCTTCACTGTCTTGCCTCCATGACTAGGAGGTGCCTCCACTGTCCCTGTCGACTGTTTGGCTGAGGTGCTGGGCTGGGACATTGGGACCGTGCTCTTACAGGCAAGACAGGGGGAAGGGGGAGGGAAGAGGTCAAGTTGGGCAAGGAAAAGCTTCTTAGGGACGGTGGGATGGGATGAGGGAGGAGGGATGGGAGTAGTGGTTGAGGGAGTGGTTGTTGGAGGTGTACGTCTGCTGGACTTGGGTGCAGGTGCATGGGCAGTGTGCTGATGTGAGGTGGATGGTTGTTTGGTGTCTGAGTGCCTGCATTTGTGTCCTTTAGGAGTGGGGGACAGATAGGGTGGGAGAGGCGTGGATGGATGTTGGGGAGGTGTCTGCTAGTGAGGTGTGTGTGTGCAGCTTGGTATGGTGATGCTGGTGGTGGATGTTCAAGCAGTGCATGCAGGTGTGATACTGGACGTGACTGTGAGGGAGGTGGAGGAGGAGGAGGGGAGACAGTGGAGTCAGTGGATGTGGTTGTGTGTGCAACTGTTTGTTGTTTGCGTGAGTGCTTGTGGCCTGAAGTGTGCTGCCTGTATTTGTCTGTGCCACTCTTGTCTGATGGTTTCTGTGCATAGAAAGATAAGACCACAGCACACAATAAGCACAAATAGTAATAGAATACAAGTAAACAACTTTGGTGAGTAAAAAACACGGTTGATTGATGGTACAGTAATCCTCTTCGTCTTTCAGAGGGATGTTTATTTGTATCAAACATTTGTAGGTAAATAGGCACAGTGAAGTAAGACAGCCAACACGTGTATCGTCACACAGTGACTTTTTCAAGGCTGTTAGGAATATGAGGTACACAGGTTTGTTCCTATTTCGTTATACATACAAACGACAAATAGTGAGGAGGTTTATTTAAAACGTAGAAGAATATACGTTTGATCGGCATAGATGTGAGAAAGTATCATATAGGAATATATATACATATACATCTAATGGAAAAATACAGACATGAATCAAATAATTAATATTGTGATGTGGTAGGAGCACAGAGGTGTTAGTAATCACCCAAGGAAACAAAGATTGGGATACATTTCCAACGCAACCAGTCAATGTTTTCAAAAAAGGACACGAAAAGTGTTGTGCCAAAAAGTAAGCCGACCCATGCGTGAATGTAAACCTATATATATGGCTCCGTGTATATGAGGTGAGCAAAAGGCGTGAGTTAGTGAAAATGTCTAGTAATTATGAAGAAACCTACCTAAACTTGTAGACCAAAAGGTAGAGAGAGTCCAAATTGGAGAAAAGGTAAGTTGTAGCTGTTGAGGGGACACAGGAGAGAAAGAAGAGCCAAACAAAAAGAAAAATTGTCAACACAGGATGGGAAATGTCAAACTAATTGAAAAAATTGTCATAAAGTTGGGCACGTAAGGTGCAGTATGAAGTAATTAAAATAGATAAGGTACCTGTATTTCCAAGAAGTACGTAAAAAGAATTAATAATCCGGATGTGGCCAAGTAATGGGCATCAAGAAGTTCATTAGTGCCAAATGTGTTAGAGTAGAAATCTGGAGGACCTTGGTAAGTCCTGTGAAAGATAGGGAGAAAGCTTGAAGTATCCTGCTATTGCACAGGTGAGAGATGTGTCACCAGGACCTACGGGCATAAGGATTGCTGGGTCGTAGGACAAAACACGCCTAGTCAGGCATAAAAAGTTATGCAGTTCTAGGAGTAAGGAGGCTCGGTCAGTTAACCAAAAAGCTAAACAATCTGGGTTCAGAGAAAAATAATGGCAATGCCCCCTGTTGGCACCCCCATGTGTTATTGATTGGGGGAAGGGCTTGTAATGGTGATATGTAAAAATGCACGCTAACACCGCATAGAGTATCTCATAGTCGATAATGAGGTATGACAGTGAATAGCATACAAGAAACGTTACAAAACAAGGTGATGAAGCCTTGCGCTAATGCCCCCCTTAGAGAGAGTAATACGAGTCCCGGTAGAGGCTCTTGTGGTCAAGAAATGACAGCACAGTAAAACTGGTAAAGTATTGGTAAAGTAAGAGGTGACGAAGCCTCCAGTGGATGCCTCCCTTACAACGAAGGAAGAATAGCTTACCTCACCGCTTTGTAAGCTTGCGTGCTAAAGCCGGTCCCGGTAGCGTCCCAAATGGTTGTTATTAAGTAGTGGGTGTGTTGGTTGGTACCCTCTAGAGGTAGGTCCACAACGCAGGACCTCTGACAAAATTTGTTTATGTGAGTCCGTAGAACGTGCGTCCCATGGAGCCTGGTCTCAGTTTGGGGATGGGCGACCTGACTTTACCAGTTGACTTCAATGTAAGTGACGGTTTTCAATCCTAAAGTGAGGGCGTATCTAAACTTTTGTTGTATTTTGGAGAAGAAGTCTAATCTTTAGATTTTTTGGTCCTGATGAAGCGTAAATGAATCCGGCTGGACCGTACGGACGCTAAACATGTTGACCTTGGTGTAGAGGTACTATATCATTTATAGTCCCCTAGGTTTGTTGTTTCTGAGAGTCATTTGAGCATTGCACTCTAGTGTGACTTTCACTAATTTTTTCATCTTGGTTTTCATCCACCCTATACTGATTAAAGATATGACGTTTTAGCGTGATGAATAACCAATTTTAAACATTTTCTCTGTTCTCTCCTACCCTAGCCTACTCTTGTTGCAGGCTTTCACGCTTATTAGTAGAACATATTAGTTTACTATTAGAACAGTATGGCTTAAGAGCCCCCATTCGGGGAGCCAGTCAGGCGTTGCAGTGCCGGCCTGGCGAGGAGCATTTCCCGATGATGATGCTAGACGTCCATTGTGATGCTTGAGGGCCCTTGCTCCTGAGACCCCTAGTCCCACAGGACGCCAGAGTAGTTTGGAACAGTGTACTCTAATTTATGGGATTACATTTGGGAGACTGTACACTGGACCATATAACCTCCCGGTCCCTCCAACCCCCCTGTTTTGGTTTAGAGTGAGGGAGTTTCACTAGAACATACAGAGAGCCGAATGGACCTGTGACAATAGTATAGAGACATATAATTAAAACATATACTGTATTGATGTGTACACGTCAATAAACTAGTTTAAGTTAGAGATGGAACAACATTGTCATGCAGTATAGTACACGCAGGTACCTGTTGTGACTAAGCAAACAAATTAGCATATAGGCAGATTCAGAATAGGCGGTCAGCAGGCCAGTGCCATGAAGTATGAGGTAACCACCTAAACTTATAGTGTAAGATGTATTATTGCATTAAGTATCACATTTTAAACAAGCAAAGATGTACGTAGAGAAAAAATTATCAACGGGTGTGACCATGTCAAGATATGTAAGAAACATTGGTATTGAGATAAATGAAGAATGATGACTGTGTACTGAGGTTTGAAAATATACATATATACACAAACATACAGGCTAGTACTTCTAGTTGAGTACCCAAAATGTAGACTGGTCCTCAAGTATAGTCAGCCAAGAGAGATTACATATGGGTGTATCACGTTAAGTCATCAGTGTGATTAGGTCAAAAATACATGTAATTCCCTATCAATATTTAGACCTTTTTCCACAGCCCGTAGTTTGAGTATCCATTTGGCTTCACATTTGCGTAGCTCTTTAATCCTATCCCCCATTCTGGGTGATGGTGCCACTTGGGGAATACCATGGAACATAATGTTAGGAATGTGCGTTTCCTCATGTTGTGATTTGAAGTGTGTTGCAAGCGGATAGGTGGTACTGAAGTTCCTGATTGCTCTGATATGTTCCTGGATGCGTTCTATAAGAGGGCGGATCGTGCTGCCCTCATATATATGTCCGCACACGCAAATGATGCTGTAAACTGTAAACCTTGTATTGCAATTGAACTGTCTGACATGGTAACTAACCCCCGTGTTGTAAGTGAAAGTCACGGTTCAGTTTAGAGCAAATTGGCACCAAATGCAGCAGCCACACTTGTAGAATCCAACTGGTTTGTTCGGTAACCACAATTGGGGTTGGGATAGTGTGAGAGGTGCTATGTAACTTGGGCAGAGAATATTTCTCAGAGTACGGCCCCTACGGTGAGTAATGAATGTTCTCCTGCCTACAATTGTCCCAAGCTCCGTGTCCAGATGTAGCAGATGCCAGTGTTTCTTAAGTATACGAAATTAAAAATTGCTGGCTGGACTAAATCTAGCGATAAGGGAGATTTCCTTCCTCCTACTAACATTAGATTTTTTGTGTCTCCTAAGGAGTAGGGTACTACGTACGATACTACCCAGATCCCATGACACCTACCAATTATTGTTGTAACGCCCACTGTACTCGCCCCCTTGTGGCTGCTGTGATTCCCTCAAGCGCCCACCCAGCTCAGGGTAGGACACCGGCAGTATGTGGGCCATCAGGAGGGTCAGGGTCCAACGGGCACCTTTTCCTCGTTGGGAGGCCATCCCCAAGTGGGCCTCCCCGGTCTTCCATGCCCAGCGTCTCAGGTCCTCCCACCTTTTCCAAGAGTGGGTGCTCCGCCTGCTGTAGCCCCCGGGGTCCGCACGTTCTTGGTGATGGCATGCCACAATCCCTTCTTTTGATGGGCGCTGACCTGCAGATGTGATACAGACGGGAGGACACCATTACACGTACAATCCAGCCTGTCACATATATGGCTCACCAGTCCTGTTTCCATCTCCATTGGCACACACATTGCACAGCACCCATCATGTACACTACCACCAGACATTCCCCCCTGATGACATGATGCTTGTGTCGCGTAGGCTCTTATTATCCTAATGAGACTACTGGATTTTTGGGCGGCAGGATCGTTCGCAGTGTGGGGGACTGAGTCTGACCCACGGCGAAGGACCCTTGTCACCCTAAATCCGGGTTATGCTCTGGCTAACTAGGAGTGCCTCATCTCTCCCAAAGGGAAGAGACAATTGGGCAGCCGAGTGCATGACATCTTAGTGCTTCCCAGGGAAGTTGTGGTCACTCAGGTCACAACCAGTTCCCTCATACAAAGTGCGGTCTCATATATAAACGACAAAGGCAGTTTGAGTTTTAAAGATTGGTTTAATAAAACAACTGCATTTTAGATAACAAGGCTTGAGCCGCAATAACCAGAACCATACAACATAGTAGGATTGAAATAGTAACGAGGAGAGTGAAACATAAGAATAAGGCTGTCATATTGCAACTAAAATATGTTTTCTCTAAGTTACATTTTTAGCACAGCATGTGAAGCTCTAGGCCTGCCTTTCAGGTTCCCCCGGAAGGACATCAACCCTCATACCTGAGCAAAAGCCTGTGATCTGGATCAGCATCTGCAACAGGGCAGTCAGCATCTAGTTGTGGGTTCCTGGTTGGAATCTCCCTCCTATGTGTATCAGGACTAGAAAGTGTTTTTATAACTAACACGCCGGTGTTCTAAGAAACGTCCCTACGTAAGGATGTGTAATTTTTACGAACCATAAAGACTAAACTTCTACCACGTCTATCGGCAATGTACCAGACTGTATCCTTGACTGAAGCACAGAGCGAGCAAGAATGTATTGTTTGAGAACATAGTGCTGAAGTAAGCTAAACAGTGTGATAGAAGGAAATAAAAACAAGACTGTGAAACTGGTTGTTGTAAAATAGCAGTGTGAGGCTAAATAAAATGCATCTAGGGCAAAGTGCACAGAGGCCTAATACGTTAAGCAAATGCACAGAAAGCGATATTAAAAATGGCTACACTACACCCTCCCCTTGTCGGTAGAAAGTGGTTTAAGCCGAAGCAAAAAATGCCCAAACTAAAAAATGAGTAAAACTCTACCAAATTTCAACAAGTTAAGAGTACACCAAAGCATATCAATCCTCAATTTAAACAATGCACATGTGGCAAAATGCTGCATTCATACGACAATGTCAATTTAGAACAAATTAAATTCAAACATTGGTCATGGAAAGCAGCAGATTCTCCACTTCCGCAGATGACAAAACCGGTAGATCCACGCCAAAGACTTTTAGGGAGCAGGTGTGTTCCAAAGCCCCAGTGTCAACCAAGGCGGCATCCCGTGCAGAGCCTATAAACGAGTTAATATCAACTTCCTCCAGGAAGGGTATCTCGTAATCAACCTTTTGAAGCAAACGCAGCCGCAGCGCGCATGTCTGGTAATGAGCCCTCATCGGGAACATCAACAGATCAGCATCAACCACTGGGGGGCGCTGCTGTGAGAGACAGACGTCAAGTGCATGTTCAAAAGAGCACCAATGGCACCGAAACACGGGCTGCACACAATCCAAAACTGGCCTGAATGACAAAGACCAGTTACACTCCAAATGTTCCAGGAGTGTTGCTCCAAAGTGCTGCATCATGCGTTGATGGGAGCGCCCACATCCGTCCTTGTTGTGGCGGGACAGCCATTGCGGAAAAACAACAGCAACAGCAGAATGCCAGCTAATAAAGCCAAAGTTATCGGAAATCCCTCAAAAATGTTTCTGAAAATTGAATGAATAGCTGAAGGTATTAAACCGAATATGGAAGAGAAGGTGTGAACGAAACCAACACCAAAGGCTTTGAAAAAATGTGCTAATCCAGCCTTGCTGGATGCATTAAATATACGTCCCACGAGTTCACCAAAGTGGCTCGAAAGATTGGTATTTAACAGGGACTGTATTTCCGCTGATGACCCTGCCACCTGAAGTGCGTAGGTCTCGCTTGCAGATGTGAGGGCCACATGCTTCTGAAACAATAAAGCCTTCAGTCTACTTAACTTGTTGAAATTCACCTTGGAAGTAGCAATGTGAGACCAAATATCCGCTACCTCCCTAATTTTAGTGGGGGGACACAACACACTCCTGCAGCAAGTAATGACCTTAGTGACCGAAACAACGTAAACTATCCCGGCCCGCATACCACAACAGTCTTCACTATTGAGGAGGACGTAGCTGCAATTTGAAAGTACCTGGAATGTGCATTTAATCAAGGGGACCGGAACTCCCTTCAGATAGCAAGCCAAGTTCGTCACCAAGGCATTACACGCCCCATGCAAGGACAGCTGCTTACAAATCATTGAATGGCTGACCGAAGTCTAGCATTCACTACCACTAAGAAAGACTTCTTTCATACCATTGAGACATTTGTATAAGAAGGGAAGCTCCCACACCTCATGGATGCAACTATCTCCCAACTTTTCATATCTGCCTATCGGAACATGTTTCAGACAAGAAGTGAATAGTAATGTAGAAATAGGCAGATTAATAAACCTGTGTATTAGCCACTCTGCAGAGGGAATCTCGGCCACAGTGAAAGGCAATCTTTCTAACTTTTCAATGTTAAGCATGACATAAGTCGCCTCTTTCTTAGCCATTAGTTGTTGTTGTCGCGTTAAATTTAAAGAAAAAAATATGTCCCTGGCACTGATATGCTGCCACGGAACGCGACCCGCCTTCAATGTCTGAAGTGTCCAACCGAACTGCATAATGGACCTGGTCTGACTCTGACCATGATATAAAGAAGACATATCAGATCGTATAATGTCTAGAGCAGAAGAAACAATGTTGTTAATTGTATATATTCGGTCGGACAAGGTGTGAATTCCATTATCCACAACAGCTAATGCCTTTTTCAAATTTTCCTGATCTATCTGCCTTAACCGGGCTGCAGCCTCCTGCTGGGAAAGTTTCCATATTTCATTGTATACTTCATAGAAGAAACACTTTTTCGGGCCTGGCAAAAAATCTTGTAAGTCAGTGTTATTAGACAGGAAAGTGAGATGTGTCTTAACTACATCTAGCAAGGATGATTTTAACCATTGCTGGCACAATTTTCCCACACTATGGGGGTCATTACAACCCTGGCGGACGGTGTTAAAGTGGCGGTAATACCGCAAACAGGCCGGCGGAACAAAAAAGGGAATTATGACCGTGGCGGAAACCGCCAACATAGACAGCCACTTTAACACTCCGACTGCCACAGCGGTACACACAAGCAGCACAGCCGTCACCACCAACAGACAGGCGGGAGACAAAGTACCGCCCATAGTATTACAACAGGCCAATCCGCCACCTTTTCCGGGGCGGATTCACCGTGGATAAAAACACGGCGGAAACAGCTTTTTCAATGGGAAAACGCTCACCTTAACACACTCCACGAGGAAGGAGGGCACCATGGATCCGGAACTCCAAATACTCCCTGCGATTGTGTTCCTGCTCCTCTACGAACATCAGCAACGGCGGCGCCGAAGACAACGGTGAGTACTGCACTTACGACATAGGGGAGGGGGGAGGCAAAGGTCAGGGACACACACACGCAACACCCCACCCCCACCCCCACCCCGACCCTCACACACTACAACACACACACCAATGCATTACCAAACATCACAGGAACAACCCCCAACCCCCCCGGAAGAATGCAAAGACAAAAGGGAATTCAGTACTACCATTGTAATATATCAAAATACAGTAAGCTCATATATACATAAATATATAAACATTCCAAATATATACATCAAGATTAGTAGTGCAGGTATGCACATTTCAATGTCCATGGACCACTGGGCCCAAAATGCATGGGTGAGGCCCACACACGATACCTGTCCAGAAACGGAGAGAACACTGCAGGGGCATTAGATAGAAATACAACAGGCACCTTAGGGGGAAGGTAAGGGGGAGTGCCTCAGCCGGATGACAGCACCACGCTAGATCCACGACGGGGCTCCATGCCCATTGATGTATCCTGGGGAGTGCAAAGCCACAGTCTCACAAGTCTTTGCAGTGGGTGGTTTGCCCACTGTTCCATCCTGGGGAGTGCAAAGCCACAGTCTCACAAGTCTTTACAGTGGGTGGTTTGACCACTGTACCATCCTGGGGAGTGCAAAGCCACAGTCTCACACGTCTTTGCAGTGGGTGGTTTGCCCACTGTACCATCCTGGGGAGTGAAAAGCCACAGTCTCACAAGTCTCTACAGTGGGTGACTTGCCCACTGTTCAATCCTGGGGAGTGCAAAGCCACAGTCTCAAAAGTCTTTGCAAGTGGGTGGTTTGCCCACTGTACCATCCTGGGGAGTGCAAAGCCACAGTCTCACAAGTCTTTGCAGTGGGTGGTTTGCCCACTGTACCATCCTGGGGAGTGCAAAGCCACAGTCTCACAAGTTTTTGCAGTGGGTGGTTTGCCCACTGTACCATCCTGGGGAGTGCAAAGTCACAGACTCTCAAGTGTATAACAGTCTCCATTGGTTCTGGAGGGAGACTGGTGCCCAGAGTGCTTCATCCTGTTCAGGACAGACGGAGTGGATGCTGTTCTCCACTGGTTCTGGAGGGGGACTGGTGCCCAGAGTGCTTCATCCTGTTAAGGACTCAGGTAGTGGATGCTGTTCTCCACTGGTTCTTGAGGGGGACTGGTGCCCACAGTGCATCACGCTCCCCGTGACGGTCCCAGTTCCGTCACTGCCCCTGCCGCACATGGGCCAACGATGCTGGAGTTGGTGGTGCTTGCCCTGTTCAGCGGTGCTTGCCATGGCGGTCTTTGCCCTGTTCAGCGGTGCTTGCCCTGTTCAGCGGTACTTGCAATGGCGGTCTTTGCCCTGTTCAGCGGTGCTTGCCCTGTTCAGCAGTGCTTTCCATGGCGGTCTTTGCCCTGTTCAGTGGTGCTTGCCCTGTTCAGCGGTGCTTGACTTTGCAGTCTCTGACCTGTGCAGCGGTGTGTGCCATGGCGGTCCCTCATTGCCCAGCGGGCTGTGGCTGCCAGGGCCCTCCTGGGCACTGACTCTGGCGGTGGTGTCCGGACCAGTGGCGATTGTGCTGCCCTCCTGAGCACTGACTCTGGCGGTGGTCTCCGGACCAGTGACGATTTTGCTGCCCTCCTGGGCACTGACTCTGACGGTGGTCTCCGGACCAGTGACGATTGTGCTGCCCTCCTGAGCACTGTCTCTGGTCTCCGGACCAGTGACGATGGGGCTGGCGGTGGCAGCCTGGGCAGCGGGGAGGATGGCGGCCTTCTCCGCCGTGCTGCTCTTCCCAGACTTTGGCGACTTCTTCTGCCCCTTCCCCACCTTGGGAGGAGTCACAGCTGACTCGACACTCCCCCCGGGACCCTTGTGAGCGGCTTTGCCGGCAGGAGTCTTCACCCTCTTCCGTCGGGCACTGTCCAACTTCTGGTGCTTCACAGGGGGTGGACTGGCAGTGCTTTGGCTCTGTGTCACACTGACTGCCCTGGTGCCCGGTGCACTCCACATACCTCTAACAGGCATCACTGGTACCAGACTTTTTTTGGCTGAGGTACTAGTACAGGACATATGAATTGGAGGGGGGGTGGTGGGACAGAGGTCAAGGTTGCTCAGGAAAAGTTTCTGACGAACACTAGGACGGGTAGCTGGAGGAGGTCTGGGCGTGGCGGAAGAGGAGGTGGTTGTAGGAGGTGTAACTTTTGATGCTTTGGGTTCAGGTGCATGTTCTGGAGGCTGTCGTGAGGTGGATGGATGTTGGGTGTGTGTGTGTGCCCGCGTTTGTGTACTTTGGGAGGGGGCGTCACAGACACACTGGGAGAGGACACAGGGGACGTGTAAATGGTAGTGGGGGTGGTGAGTGCAGGTGAGCGGGGTGTGGTGCTGGGTGTTCTGGTGCGAGTCCTAGTGGCTGTAGTGGTAGTGCATGCAGGTGAGAGTGTAGATGACACTGGGAGGGAGGAGGGAGACAACGAGGAGGGGGACACAGTGGAGGCAGTGGATGTTGCTGTGTCTGTATGTGGGTGATGCTTGTGTGAGTGCCTGTGGGATGTGTGGTGCCTATGTTTGCCTGAGCTGCCCTTGTGTGTTGATGTGTGTACAGGCTGGTCTGATGGTGTGCTTGGGATAGGCTGAGGCACAGGGGATTGGGTCTGGGTGGAGGAAGTTGGAGGCGGGAGGCTAGACACAGGGACAATGGCTGCCATCCGTGCTGAGGCCAGAGATTGCAGGGCTCGATGATGGTCAGCCTGACCAGAATGAATGCCCTCCAGGAATGCATTAGTGTGTTGCAACTCCCTTTCTACACCCTGGATGGCATTCACAATGGTAGACTGCCCAACAGTGAGTGACCTGAGGAGGTCAATGGCCTCCTCACTGAGGGCAGCAGGGGTGACAGGGGCAGGGGCTGAGTTGCCTGGGGTGAAGGTGATGCCCACCCTCCTGGGTGAGCGGGCACGGGGCAAAGACTGAGGGGCCGCTGGGAGGGCGGTGCTGGTAGGGGGGGGTGGCGGCTGTACCTGTAGAAGTGGGGGGCACAGATGGTGCCGGCACCAAAAGGGAGGTCCCATTGGAGGACGAATCTGTGTCGCTGTTTGCTGATCCAGTGACTGCCGTGAAGCTCCCCTCGCCCTCCGTCCCACTGGTGTATTCAGAGTCCGTGGTGTGGCCCTCCATGGCCATGTGGGATGCAGCTCCCTCATGCTCCAGAGCCCCTGTACCTCCACCTGATGATGCTGATGCACAAAAGAACAGGGAGAGCACAAAAAGGGAGGGGGGGACAGAAGAAAGACAGGTTGAGTGCATGGCTTACCGCTACTGTTGGCGGACAATACAGACACAGCAGCCCCCTGCACTACGCCGTGCTCTTCGCCTCTACAGATGCAGTTCCTGGGATTTGGCCTACATGGCTATGATGGACATCTGCACACATAGATGACACAGGGGCATGTATACCTGTACTTGGCACTCTACAGAGGTGGGGTGGAGTGCCACATGGCCTGCATTACGGAGGGGCCTAGCCTACGGAACTCGCCCTGGCCTAGGGAAACCCACAGCCCTCCTCCCCCACCAAGGCCCCTCCACTGCGCGCAAAGTCATGAGAATGTGAGTGTACTCACCCCCTTGTGTCTGCTGTGATGCCCTTATGCACCCATCCAACTCAGGGTAGGCCACCGCCAGGATTCGGAACATCAGGGGGGTCATGGTGCGATGGGCACCCCTCCCACGTTGGGAGGCCATACCCAGCTGAACCTCCGCCGTCTTCTTGCTCTAGCGGCGAATGTCCTCCCATCTTTTACGGCAGTGGGTGCTCCGTCTCTGGTGGACCCCGAGGGTCCGGACGTCCTTGGCGATGGCACGCCAAATATCCTTTTTCTGGTGGGCGCTGACCTACATGACATGTACAGGGGAAGAAGAGAAGTCATTACCAACTGCACCGTCGAAGTGAGTGGCCCACATCCCTGCCCTTGCCATGTGGCACATACATTCACACTCCTTCATGCTCGCAGAACTCTGCCCCCTTCCTACTTACATCCAGCCCTCTCCACCCAGGCATAGCCCATACAACTTGCACCCTAAGTACTCACCTGTTGGTCTGGAGGACCGTAGAGTAGCGTGTACTGGGGGAGGACCCCGTCCACGAGCTTCTCCAACTCCTGTGCAGTGAAGGCAGGGGCCCTTTCCCCAGACGCACATGCCATTGTCTCTTCCAGACTGAGGTCACTGCAGCACTTGCAGTGTAGGTCCTCTCCTGTCGAAGATCAGGTATTGAGTGATTGAACAGATAGAAAATGGCGGTCACGTCCGCGTCGGTGACGTCCGAGGCGGTGCGTATCATCACCGCCGGCGCACTTCGTCATTGGCACCTGGGACCCATAGGGTCCAATGTTAACCAATGCAGCATTGCGCCGCGGTCTACGACCGCCTACCGCAACGGTGTACAATGGCAGCGCAGTTACCTTACATCCCACTGTCACACTTTGCAGGTCAGGCAGCCGCCATTTCAGGGGCCCACATGGCTTCATTTTCAACTGCGTCACACATACCTAGGCCTGGAGTCAACACACATACAGAAAGCTTTTTGTATTTTGTGTCGTGTTCTGTGTAGCTGTGGGTACATATCTCTGAATTTGTTGACTCTGTGGTCGCTGTGGTCCTTCCTAGGCACTGTTAGCTGGGACATGTGAGGAGATGGCGGAATCCTCCGGTGTACCGACCGCTGGTGGACCTGTTGACAATGGAGGAGCGACATTTAATCATCACGTACAGGTTTGACCGTGCCACAATCCAGGAACTGTGTACCCAGTTGGAGCCTGACCTGATGTCAGCAATCCGCCATCCCACAGGAATCCCCCCTGAAGTGCAGGTGCTGTCAGTGCTCCAGTTCCTTGCAAGTGAGTCATTTCAAACAACAGTGGCCATGGCATCAGGGATGTCCCAGCCTATGTTTTCCAACGTGTTGTCCAGAGTGTTGTCTGCCCTGCTGAAACACATGAGGAGCTACATCGTTTTCCCTCAGGTGGAGGATTTGGCTACAGTTAAAGGTGACTTCTATGCCCTGAGACATATCCCTAACATCATAGGTGCCATTGATGGGACCCATGTAGCTCTGGTCCCCCCCCACAGGAGTGAACAGGTGTACAGGAACCGGAAGAGTTAACATTCGATGAATGTACAGATGGTATGTTTGGCAGACCAGTACATCTCCCAGGTAAATGCTATGTTCCTTGGCTCAATGCATGACGCCTACATCCTGCAGAATAGCAGCATCCCTTATGTGATGGGTCAACTCCAGAGGCACCGGGTGTAGCTATTAGGGGACTCTGGTTACCCCAACCTGTCATGGCTACTGACCCCAGTGAGAAATCCCAGGTCCAGGGCAGAGGAACGCTACAATGAGGCCCATGGGCGGACTAGGAGGGTGATTGAACGCACCTTCGGCCTCCTGAAGGCCAGGTTCAGGTGCCTGCATATGACAGGTGGTTCCCTATTCTACTCACCAAGGAAGGTGTGCCAGATCATCATCGCCTGCTCTATGCTTCACAATCTTGCTTTGCAACGCCAGGTGCCTTTTCTGCAGGAGGATGGTCCAGATGACGGTGTTGTGGCAGCTGTGGATCCTGTGGACAGTGATGAGGAGGAAGCTGAGGAAGAAGACATTGACAACAGGGACTCTGTCATACAGCAATATTTCCAGTGACACACAGGTGAGAACAATTTCTATACTAGTACATTTACTTTCACACTTCTACCTCTATCCTGTCTGTCAATTTGAAGCAGTATTTGGTAACTGAGTTGTACACTTCCATTACGGTTTCACAGGTGTGGTTACCAACGTGTGTCATCTGCTTGCATCCTTCATGGACTTGTGATGTGTGACATGGGTATGTTTACATTACAATTTTCGAAAGGATTTTGTCATTGTCATAGATAATACACATTTTAAAAATCACAGACTGACTCCAGATTGTTTTGTGGTTCAAGGGTGTTTATTGACGTGCTAATTATTGAAGGGGGTGGCAAAATGGTGATGGGTGATGGTGGAGGAATGTCCATGGCAGAGTCCAGTCTATTAGTCTCACAGGTGCATTGCCCATATGGGCATAGGAAGTGGAGCTGGGGCAGTTCGAATATGGACAGGGTAACAAAGTGGGACAGTGGGATGACAATCAGGGTGGTCCCATTTCTTGGCGGGGGTCTTGCCATTGTGCTCTGTCCTGTTCCTGGATCACAGGGACCGCTTGCGGGGTGGTTCTCCGTCTGCAGGGGGTGGGGTGCTGGTGTGGTGGTCTTGTGGCGGGGCGTCCTGTCCACTAGCGCTGGCGGAGGTGGTGGGCAGTTCATCGTCCATGCTAGTGTCAGGGGCCCCTTGGAGTGCCACAGTCTCCCTCCTGGTGTTGTGTATGTCCTTCAACACCCCTACGATGGTGCCCTGGGTGGAGCTGATGGTTCTGAGCTCCTCCCTGAAGCCCAAATACTGTTCCTCCTGCAGGCGCTGTGTCTCCTGAAACTTGGCCAGGACCGTAGCCATCGTCTCCTGGGAGTGGTGTAATGCTCCCATGATGGAGGAGAGGGCCTCGTGGAGAGTGGGTTCCCTTGTCCTGTCCGCCCCCTGTCGCACAGCAGCCCTCCCAGTTCCCCTGTGCTCCTGGGCCTCCATCCCCTGGACCGTGTGCCCACTACCACTGCCCCCAGGTCCCTGTTGTTGTTGGGGTGGTGGGTTATCCTGGGTTCCCTGTAGTGGTGGACACACAGCTGATTGACGTGTCCTGGTACGGAGGTATGGGCCCGCTGAGTGGGTGCTGTGCTGGTGTTTCTAGAGGGTGGAAGGTCAGTGTTGGGCTGTGCCTGTGCGAGGGGAACCGACTGTCCCGAGGCCCACGATAGTCTGGGCTGGTCATCTGGATCCAGTTGGCCAGAGCTGCTGTCATCACTGTGGGCCTCTTCTGTGGGTGGGGTAGAGATGTCTGGACCCTCCTGTCTGGTGACGTTAGGTAGTGGTCCTGCAGGGGTATAAAAGCATTATTATTGCATCTGTGTGTGTCATGGTGTGCAATGGGTGGTGACCGTGTACCCCAGTGCTAGCATTCCTGTGTGGGGTCTTGTGTGATGATTGTTAGGGGGTGTTATGGGTATGTGCAGTGGGCATGCTTTAGTGATGGGTATCCATGCTTTGTTGTGTCATGCAGGGCTTGGTGTTGGGATGTGTTATTAGTACATTAGTGAGGAGTTGGAGTGATAGGGGAGGGGGTGAGGGTGGGGGTGTGTGATAGCATGCAGGTAGGGTGGGGGATATGATAGTTAAGATTTGACTTACCAGTGTCCATTCCTCCACCGACTCCTCCGAGGTCCTCGGGATGCATGATGGTCAAGACCTGCTCCTCCCATGTTGTTAGTTGTGGGGGAGGAGGTGGGGGTCCGCCGCCAGTCCGCTGAACCGTGATGTTGTGCCTGGATACCACGGAACGCACCTTCCCCTGTAGATCGTTCCACCTCTTCCTGATGTCCTCCCGATTTCTTGGGTGCTGTCCCACTGCGTTGACCCTGTCCACGATTCTTCGCCATAGCTCCATCTTCCTAGCTATAGAGGTGTGCTGCTGACCTGTGGTGTGGCGGACTTGTGTGGTTGTCTGAATTTCGGCGGATTCCGAGATGTGGGTCATAATAGCTGTGGCAGAATTCCGCGAAGATGTATTGGCAGTCTTCTGCACGGCGGTAAGCGGCTTTTACCTCCAATGTTGTAATGACCCCCTATATGTAGTAATTATTTCAGCATGTTCTGGTGATATATGGCGAGGGTCTGACCTACTCGTCCGGAAACCCCCTAGGAGGTGACAAAACGTTGATGACTCCTGTTGGTGTCTATGGGCCACAATAACCACCCACCTGGACGTGTCGATGAAGTGTTAAATGTACCATTCTGAACCCATTCTGTAAGTTCACTAAAAGTGGCATTTATGTATTTCTACCAGTTATTAATTTTTGCAGGAACAGGTATACTAGGCATGTTCAATTCTCTGATTGTTGCTAAGCCTAAACAGCTAGTCTGTCGTACTGTTTCATTAAAAAAAATCATTTGGATGGGAATGAGACATGCTCTAAACAAAGTTTCTCTACCCTTTGTTTGCCAATGTTTTGTTCCCCAAACACTTTGCAAATCAACATTTTTTTACCAATATTCATAACCTTAAATTGACAGTCGGGAAACAAAGGAATCTGAACATATGAATTTCGTGTTAGTCAACAACATTTGTTTATCTCCTCATTTGTATTCAACGGAGGAGTTGGTGATTCTCATGGTGGTACACTGTAGATAGCACCATCCGTCACGTCAGTAGTCATGGTGACTTGATCAAATGTTTCTAAGTTATTCGTTGTTAGTGGAACTAATGCGAAATCATCATCCACCCTCCCCAAGTTCGGAGAGGCAACAGTGTTGGTATAGATGACCTGAAGCGGAACATCTTCCCCAGTAGTGAGAGGGATTCGGGAACTACTGGACGTTCCTCTTGGTCTGCTGTGTAGAAACGGCCACATGTTGTAACTTGACATTGTCAATTGAAATAAAGCGATTTTCTTTGGCCCCCGGCAACGGTGGTAAAATAACAGTTCTCGTTCCGTGTATCCCCAACACAGGGACTGGTGCTCGATAAGAAGGGCCAAATTATTTTTTCACTGAGACCTTTTCACGCACAAGATCCCCAACCCTGAGAATCCAGCCGGTAGGTGTTACTGGTACAACCTTAATTCCTGTGGAGGCGGCACTTTTAGAAGAGTTATCCTCACAGAACTGCTGTAATTCCTGTAAAACAGTGACACAATCATTTATGACAAAAGGCGCTTCTGCCGCCTCCACACCAGGACCATCAAGATCCGGAACAAACATTTGTGTTCCGAACAGGCACTCATATGAAGTACGACCCCCCCAGGGACCTTCTAGGCAGGTTATTTAGTGCTCTCTGAACTCCATACAGGTGGGTTAGCCAACTACGACCCGCACCTAAGACCCTGGCTGTTAAGGATTGCTTTAAATTGCAGTTTAATCGCTCCACAACAGAATTTCCCTTGGGATGAAATGGAGACGAGTACTGGAGCTGGACCCCCAACGAAGGCATGGTGTCCCTGAATGCCCTTGAGGCAAAAACAGGGCCCTGGTCCGAATGGAATTCCGCAACTGCATATGTGCCAACAAAGACTCGCAAATCTTTAATAACAGTCCGAGCATCAGCGGAGCGCTGTGGCCACACCTACACAAATCTGGAGCAAGAATCAACAGCGACTAGTATATATTTGTATACACTATCTGGTGTTAGTGGACCGCAATGGTTCAAGTACACACACTGCAATGGTCTGTTGGATATTAAGAGGGGTGTCAGCGGCGGGCACTTAGCTGTTGAAACTTTAATTTGTTGACAGATGTCACAACAAAGAACATACTGCTTAGTCTCTTTATAGAGACCAGGCCACCAGTAACGGGCCTGCAATAGCGAAATTGTAGCGGCCACGCCAGCATGTGCAGATGCCACTCCCTCATGGGGTGCTTTAATTAATTGTGGTCTTACATCTTTATTGGGGATGTCGGGTACGCCTAAACTAGGAATTTTAACCTCAGCGTTCAGCATACTTCCCATGAAGTATTTGTATTTATTAGGAAATCCTTTAGGATAAGGCGTGCCATCAACCGTAGCCTTTATGGTAGCCATAATCTCTGTGTCTGGTTTTGAACTCGAATGAGTCACTGCAGCTACAGTGGCAACCGCCACTGCCGACTTTGCGGCTTCATCAGCCAAAGTATTCCCAGCAACATGTATTCCAACGCGCTGGTGTCCAAGTGTATGCACAACATGGACTTTGGGTAGCATCTCTTTCAAGTCTGTTACCTTCCCCCACAGTAGTCTGTGTTTTATGGTGTTGCCTTTAGAATCTCTGAACCCATTCAAGCGCCAGTAATGTAGATATTCATTAAAAGACTGGACGCAATAATACGATTCACAAACAATCAGTGTGAACTGCGTTGGATCTGTATGTTCTAGTGCCATTAGAAGAGCTTTTAGCTCAGCTAATTGTGCTGTACAATCCCCTAAGGTTTGTGTATAAGTATGTTGGGGGCAGAATTTCTCCCTCTCCATATAGCCGCTCACTACCGCACATGCAGCAGAATATTGGTGTTTTGTCCCAATCGCCGGTTGCACAGAGCCATCGGTGTACATGACTACTTGATATTGATCAATAGGCAATGTGTCAGCGGGAACTGGATATTCAACTTCATATTGCAGAAATTCCTGAGTTTGTAACATTGGGTCAAAAATGTAATCTACATCACTGGCTGTTAAAGACGTAGCCTATTGTATCCATCGCGGGTGAAGTGCTTTTGCGTTCGGAATGCTAGCTTTTGTAACAGCCTCGAGGGCCGGAATAAGAGAAATGACAATATTGCGTTTTCCCTGGGCAAGAGGTCTTTCTTTAATAACAGCCATCTGTACAGCAGTAAGAATTTTCTCTGTGGGTGAAAATCGTTGTTCAGCAGCCGAATGCAAGTGTAACTTTTATCCAATCAGGACTGTCTCACCTTCATTAAATGTGACATAAGTAAACCCAATGGCCCCAGCTATCACCCTGATGACCAAATGTGTCTTATTGTCCCGTGTGTGTAAATGTTTTGCGGCTAGTAGATCTGCTTGTAAATCCCGAATAGTATGTGCATGTTCAATCATCCAGAATTTGCTTGAAAAATCAGGACGTATCTATTCATATAATGGTTTTATGCGTGTAGCATACTCAGGAATGTATGTTCTGCCAAAATTCAGAAAGCCCAACAATGATTGGAGTTTCTTAATCGTATTTGGTGGTTGTAATTGTGCGCACTTTTCTAAAAATTGTGGCGCTAGGCTCTTACCCTTATCTGACAATTCATATCCCAGGAATGTGACGCTGAGGAAGGCAATTTTAGATTTTTTGAAGTTAAATTTATAGCCAATATTGGCAAACCCTACAACAATACGGGCTACCCGTCTTAAATGTTGTAGCAACTCATCATCCGTGAGATATATATCATCCATATATGACAATACTTCAGGGTCTAACTCGTGTAAAATTGCAGTCACACGAGCTGCAAACAGTCCTGGGCTGTTCTTATACCCTTGAGGCAAACGACAGAATTTTTCTGGGAGCCTAGCGCGCTAAAGCTTGTTAAATCTTTGCTTTCTGGTGCGATATTCTGGCAGAAAAATCCATTCGAGATATCCAATGTCGTTTTATATTTTTTCCGCACTATGTTGCTCATAAGTGCAGCGCTATGCGAATTCTGTATAGCATATGTACGTGTATGCCCGTTCAAATGTCTGTAGTCTAAGACTATTCTGTATGAATGGTCCGGTTTAGCTACAGGGAATAAGGGATTATTCATCGGTGAGACACAGGGTTCAATTATTCCCTGGTATTCTAATTGTGCAAGTATTTCTCTCACCGGTGCCCTTGCTTCGTGCTTTATGGGATACTGTGGTTGTGGCTGAGGTTCACCTTTAATCGAAATTACATGATATGGAGAATCAATGTCCCACCCTACGTGATTTCTATATAAGGCAGGTGCTTGTGCTAGAGCCTATTTGATCCAATAGGACTCTGCGAGTTCCCCTGGAACAAGGGGTGAGAAGGAAGGTTTAATAACCTCCTCCCCAACTGGGCAGGTGCGGACAAAATCAGGTGGCCAATCTTGTTGAGCCAGCAAGATGTCATATATCTTAACTACACGATCTCAAAAGATTGCGTGTATAGTGCGCTCAATGTCTCCTTCCAATTGTAAAGTCATCAGTTGCTTTCACCTCCAGATGCTCTAGAAGATTCCGGCAAACTATTGTGACCTCTGCCGCGCTGTCTAGCAGTACTAGTGCCCATGTCTTGTTCTTCAAGAGAACTCTCTTCCTGAGTGGCATGTCTAACTGAGACTGGCGCCACCTTTTTCTTTTTAAACTGTTGTTTTTTTTGTATCGGTTTATCTTCCTTCTTGACAGAAACCTCTGAAGAGCGTTGTGATTCCTTTCTCAGTTTCACGTACTCTGTCCTCCGCTCTGACCGCCCACCTCTCTCATTTCTCTTTTCCGATGATTCCTAAAAGGAACGAGATTGGCGTGTATCAGTATATTGATATCTATCAGGTGTTTTTATATTATCTCTATTCCTGAGATTATACCTATTCTGCGGGGTCTCCGTACGTGGAGATTCTCCCCTTTCTTTTTTTAGGTGTTTGTTGTTTTTTCTCCCAGCGCTTCTTATTACCCTCAGGTTGCTGTTTTGCATTTTCTTTACTAATTTTTCCCTTAAATTTAGGTTTTTGTGGTCAAGCCCCTAGGCTATCTCGACCGATACTGGAATATGTTTCCGCTATTATTTTAGGCAGTTCCCGCTCCTGATCTTGTTGCGGGACGTCATGGAGACGCATGCGCACTGCAAGTGCAACTGCTTTCCCTTTAAGATTGCTTAGGATTATTGAAGAAACCGTGGCAAAGTTGCCCATCAGTTGCATTCCTAAATCTAAGGCCGGGCCCGCTCCATATTCATCCTGAATTTGTTTAAGCACTTCCGGTAGGTTGGCCAATGTCGGTGTACCGTGTGCCGTTGTATAGAGCGCAGCAAACACAGTGCCCCATGTATTACAATGTTCCACTGTGGGAACCATCCCAAAGGGTAAACACATAGTTAGTAGTCTATGTTTATCCTGAGGTCCCGTATGGGAAATACCGCATCCAGCGTATTAATCTTCTGTGCCAGCCAAAATGGAGTCTCCTCCCGTTTTGCTGGGACTTTACCCATAACAGAGTGCACAGTCACCGGGTTTATACCTGGTGTTACTGCATGTGGTTGTGCTGGAGCAGCACACGCTGGGTTTGTATTTAGTGTCTGCATCACAAATTGTACTAATTGTCTATATGTAGCCGTTAAGTCTGTATACAAACGTCGAACTTCAGCCACCGCCATATTTGCTACTGCAGGATGTGGTGTATATGTGGCCAATAAAGGCCAGGTAGGACCATCATTACTTAGTGGACCTAACCTTACTGGTAATATTGTATGGGGTAGGGTGCCATCAAGCCAATTATTATGTTCTTGATAAGATAGAGGTATCTCTAAGTATGCGTACGCCCTGTACTGCCCAGACGCGTTCGCAACTGTAAATGTGTGAAATGTATTTGTGTTTCCATCAACTGCTGGAAATGTGACCCAAGAGTAAAAAAGTTCTGTTCTATAGGCTGCGTGGGCGGCCACTATAAACGTGACAGGACCACCCTGGATCGTAAGACCATTTGCTAGCAAATGTGCTGTGAGCGGTTATCTAGTGTTAAGAGCTATCTAACGGTGAAAATTCAGAGAAGGCACACCAAGACGGGGTCTATCCTTTTAAGGTTCAAGCTTGAACAACCATCCTCTGTAAATAGGATTACCTAAACCGTGGTGGTGGAAATCCTCAGTGCCACGGGCGTCTCCGCTAAAGGAACTAAGGGATCATTATATTATATGAGACCGAGATAAACTGGTGGACCCGAAAATTAGAGCCAGACCAAACGCTGGCGGCGCCATGTCGCATAGGCTCTCATTATCCTAATGAGACTACTGGATTTTTGGGCGGCAGGATCGTTCGCAGTGTGGGGGACTAAGTCTGACCCACGGCAAAGGACCCTTGTCACCCCAAATCCGGGTTCTGCTAGCTAACTAGCAGTGCCTCATCTCTCCCAAAGGGAAGAGACAATTGGGCAGCCGAGTGCATGACATCTTCGTGCTTCCCAGGGAAGTCGTGGTCGCTCAGGTCACAACCAGTTCTCTCGTACAAAGTGCGCTCTCATATATAAATGACAAAGGCAGTTTGAGTTTTAAAGATTGGTTTACTAAAGCGACTGCATTTTAGATAACAAGGCATGAGCCGCAATAACCAGAACCATACAACACAGTAGGATTGAAATAGTAACGAGGAGAGTGAAACATAAGAATAAGGCTATCATATTGCAACTAAAATATGTTTTCTCTAAGTTATATTTTGAGCACAGCATGTGAAGCTCTAAGCCTGCCTTTCAGGTTCCCCTGGGTGGACATCAACCCTCATGCCTGAGCAAAAGCCTGTGATCTGGATCAGCATCTGCAACAGGGCAGTCAGCATCTAGTTGTGGGTTCCTGGTCGGAATCTCCCTCTTACGTGTATCAGGACTAGAAAGTGTTTTTATAACTAACACGCCGGTGTTCTAAGAAATGTCCCTACGTAAGTATGTGTACTTTCTACGAACCATAAAGACTAAACTTCTACCACGTCTATCAGCAAGGTACCAGACTGTATCCTTGACTGAAGCACAGAGCGAGCAAGAATGTATTGTTTGAAAACATAGTGCTGAAGTAAGCTAAACAGTGTGATGGAAGTAGATAAAAACAAGACCGTGAAACTGGTTATTGTAAAATAGCAGTGCAAGGCTAAATAAAATGCATCTAGGGCAAAGTGCACAGAGGACTAATACGCTAAGCAAACGCGCAGAAAGCTATATTAAAAATGGCTACACTACACTTGCACACGCATCTCCATGCATCCTTCGCATATGCATCTTGCCCAAGGTGTACTTACCTGTTGGTCTGGAGGCCCATACAGCAGTCCATATTGGAGTACGACCCCATCCACCAGTCGCTCCAACTCCAATGAAAGTGAAGGCAGGGGACCTTTCCCCGGTCACACGGGCCAGGGTAGGTTCCTGAAACAGGTCACAGCAGCACACACAGTGTAGGTGTTGTCCTGTGGAAAATCAGGAATCAAGTGAAGATTTAGATAGAAAATGGCGGTCACGTCCGCGGCTGTATACACCGTCACCGCCGGCGCTGATCCCCATTGACCACTGTATTCCATAGAGCCCCATATTAGCCAAATAGGAATTGCACGGCAGTGCAAGACCCCCTTCAGCCATGACGCCGAACATCAGTGGAGTTACCCTACTTCCACCTATCCCTAGATACAGGACAGGCAGTTGCCATTTCATTGTGGTGGACAACGTTCAGATTATCCATAACTGCGTCATTGCCTAGAATTGCATATACATTGCCATTTCCACTGTCCCATCACATTAATGTTGTATGTACACTGAGGTGGGGGTTCCATAGATCCAATTATGACAGCCTACTCACTCTTGTGTCCCTTAGATACCTACCACTGCGGATGAATAGGAGGAGGAGACAACCCTGTGTGTACAGACCCCTTGTGGGCTTGGCTACACTGAAGGACAAGCACATTATCCTCACCTATAGACTGGACAGGGCCACAATCACAGAGCTGTGTGCCCAATTGGAGCCTGACCTGATATTAGCTAACCCTCATCCCACTGGGATCCCCCCTCTTGTGCAAGTGCTATCAGTGCTTTCCTGGCAACTCATTTTTTCCAAGTGACAGTGAGCTTGGCAGCAGGAATGTCACAGCCAATGTTCTCAATTGTGCTGGCAAGGGTATTGTCTGCCTTGGTGAAACAAATGTGCAGTTACGTTGTTTTCCCCCAGGTGGAAGATTTGGCCACTGTAAAGGCAGGATTCCTTGCAATGGGGCATATCCCCAATGTTATTGGGGAGATTGAATGTACACATATTGTGTTTGTCTCCCCCGCCAAAATGAACAGGTGTTCAGGAATCGGAAGAGTTTCCACTCAATTAATGTGCAAATGATGTGCCTGGTGTACCAGTACATCTCCCACGTCACTGCCAAGTATCCTGGGTCAGCGCAGGATGGCTTTGTCCTGAGAAATAGCAGCATCCCAAATGTGATGGCCCAACTACAGAGGCACAGGTTGTGATAATAGGTGAGCTAGAGTCCCACCCACTGTATGTCAATGTATGCCTTCAGGTGTTATCCCCATAGCATTGTATAAGGCTAATGTTTGTCCCTCAATACTTGCAGGTGACTCTGGCTACCCAAACCTATCATGGCTCCTGTCCCCTGTGAGGAATGCCAGGCCAGGGGCTGAGAGCCGTTATAATGAGGCACATGGGCGAACCAAAAGAATAATTGAAAGGACCTTCGGCCTCCTGAAGTCCAGGTTCAGGTGCCTCCATCTGACAGGTGCTACTCACCCGGGAAGGTCTGCCAGATAGTAGTGGCATGCTTCATGTTGCACAACCTGGCCCTCAGACGACATGTGCCTTTTCTGCAGGAGAAGGAGACTGGAGATGCCCCTGTGGCAGCGGTGGACTTTTAGGACAGTGAGGATGAGGAGGCAGAGGTTGAGGATGTGGACAACAGGACATCAATTATCCATCAGTACTTCCAATGACACACACCTGAGACAGTGCACCTGCACTTTTCTATGACTATTGGTGTATTCTGTGCGGCTGTAGCATGATGGCATTAACTTCCTTTTTATCTCAACTTACTGTCACCTATGGTTTGTTAATTTACAGATGTTGGTGATATGACAACTGTGTACTGATGTGCTGACTACAGACATCGACAGGTCAATATTTCTATGCTCTCACAGTGTGCAGTTCATTTGCAATGGACATGGCTGTTTCCATAAATACACATTTTCAATACAGAAAATACTAGTAGTCAAGTTGTGCTCAAGGGTGTTTATTATAGTGCTAAGAAATTGAGGGTAAAGTGTAATGGAATGGGGTGATGATGGAGGAAAGTCCAGGGTATTGTTCCAGTCTGTAGCACAGGTGCAGTGTCCAAGTGGCCATAGCAAGGGGAGCAACGGCAGTCCAAAGTAGACAAGGTGACTGAGTGAGACACAAGGGGGACAATCAGGGGAGTCTAATTTCCTGGCAGGGGTCTTGGCAAGTGTCTCTGGCTTCTGTCTAGGTCACAAGGAACGTTTGTGTAGTGGTTCACCTTCTGCAGGGGGAGTGGTGCTGGTGGCCTGTGGGTCTGTGGCGGGCCTCCTGGTCAATGGACTGGCTAGTGGTAGGGGCCCACTGGAGTGCTGTTTACTCCCTCATGATTCGCCATGTCTGCCAGCACCCCTGCTATAAATATTAGGGTGGTGTTAATGGCCTGCAAGTCCTCCCTGATCCCCTGATACTGTCACTCCTGCAGCCGTCTGTTCTCCTGCATGTTGTCAAGAATCTGGCCCATCTTGTAATAGGAATGTTGGAGTTCCTCCTGAAGAGTCGGTTCCCTGGTCCTGTCCCGCCCCTGGCACACAGCAGTCCGCCCAGTGTCCCTCATGGCCTGTCCCTCTGTCCCTTGAACAGTGCCCACTGCCACTGACCCCACGTCCCTGATTGTCTTGGGGGTGAGGTGTGGTCTGGGGTCCCTGTACAGGTGGGCACACTGCTGATTGATGTGTCCTGGGGACAGAGGTGTGGGTACGCTGTGTGGGTGCTGTGGTGCTGGATACTGAAAGGGGAGGCTCTGTGGTGGACTGTGAGTGTGCTTGGGTGACCGGCTTTCCAGTGGTCCCTGATGGACCAGGTAGGTCATCCAGATCCTGAAGTCCAGAGTTACTGTCATCACTGGGGCCATCTTCTGTTGGGGGACTGGATAGTCGTGGCAGTTTCTCTCCGGTAACATTGGCTGGGGTACCTGTGGGGATGTAAGTGATGTATTATGCTTCATGTGTGTGCCATATTGTAAATCCCTGGGTTCCCCGCTATTGTTGGTGTTGCCCTGCCACCTTTTGCTTGTCTATGGTGATGTATTGTGGAATTGTTAGTTCCCCTATGCTGCGCATGCTTTGGTGATGGGTGTCCATGCAGGGCTGGGTGGGCAGTTTCTCTGCTATTGACAAAGAAACAGGAATTAGACACACGGTGTGTTGGAAAATGGTTATTGGTAAGGGCAGGTAGGTACCTACACTTAGGAATAAGCCACAAACATCCACTAGGTCCGGTCAAGGTCTCAGTAAATGAATTCTTGCTCAACCATTGATAGCTTGGCCCATGAGCAATTAGGTTTAACTTAGGAGACAGGTGTGTAAATGCTTTAATATCAACAAAACAGCAAATAGGTAAAGCACAACAAACAAGAAAACTCTGGGGGTCATTCCAACCCTGGCGGTCAATGACCGCCGGGTTGGAGGACCGCGGGAGCACCGCCGACAGGCCGGCGGTGCTCCCAAGGGCATTCCGACCGCGGCGGTAAAGCCGCGGTCGGACCGGCAACACTGGCGGTCTCCCGCCAGTGTACCGCCGCCCTTTGGAATCCTCCAAGGCGGCGCAGCTAGCTGCGCCGCCGAGGGGATTCCGACCCCCCCTACCGCCATCCAGTTCCCGGCGGTCCGCCCGCCGGGAACCGGATGGCGGTAGGGGGGGTCGCGGGGCCCCTGGGGGCCCCTGCAGTGCCCATGCCACAGGCATGGGCACTGCAGGGGCCCCCGTAAGAGGGCCCCTACAAGTATTTCACTGTCTGCTTGGCAGACAGTGAAATACGCGACGGGTGCAACAGCACCCGTCGCACCTTCCCACTCCGCCGGCTCGATTACGAGCCGGCATCCTCGTGGGAAGGGAGTTTTTCCCTGGGCTGGCGGGCGGTCTTTTGGCGACCGCCCGCCAGCCCAGGGAAAAACTTAGAATACCCTCCGCGGTCTTTCGACCGCAGAGCGGTATTTCGGAGGGGGGAAGTCTGGCGGGCGGCCTCTGCCGCCCGCCAGACTTGGAATGACTCCCTCTGACTCCAATTTGTAAAAAATAGGAAGTATTTGTGTTTATAAAATGACACCAAAACAACAAAAATCCAATGTAGGAACCAGATATATGATTTTTAAAGATTAAAAGTAAATCTAGCGCTTAGAAGCAAATAGCGCTCGAAGGGTTAAAAAAGATCACACTGGCCAGGGACGAAGTCCAGAGTACAGGCCACCCACGAGGTAACACTGTTACACTTACTTTCAGAAGTGTTTCTTGATTCAGGAAAGTGGTCCACAGTACCATCCAAGGGTTCAGAGGCTCTGGTTTGCCTCTTGGGGTCTGGGACTACAACTCCCACAATGCACCTCTTCAACTTATGGCGCTTTTCCCAACAGTTGCTCTAAACTTCTCTGACTTCTGGATCTTCTGCTAGAGGTCCTTTTTGGGTCCTTGAAGTGTCCACAAATTGTATCTAAGGCTCCAAAAGCTCTGAGTTGCTCCTTGTTGGGACCACAGTTGCCAAAATGCCTTTGGTCAGAATCCTCAAATTGCCACTGGACCCTGGTCAGCTGGGCTCTTCTTGCAGGACTTGATACAAGGGACCATGGTCAGCTCCTTTGTACTTGTAGCCTACAGGGAGTCCACTCCTGCAGTTGCAATAGTAGGACAACTTCCTTTTCTTGGTGAAGCCCAAAGTGTGCACCTGTTGCAGTCCTTTTGAGTGCAGTTCTTCTGGTGCAATCCAACCACCAGTGTGGCTAAGACTCTCTCAACACACTCCTTTGAGCCCCTCTCCTAATGTAATCAGTTAGGCTCCCATCTGTCTGGGGGGAGCAAGAAAATGGGGGAAGCCTAGTTTCTGTCTCATGTGGCTTTCCCTCCTTTGAAGACCACTTTGGCCACTCTTCCTCCATCCTGCTCTGCCTTCTGCTGCAGCAGTTCTCCACCCACCAGATGATTCCTTTATCTCAGCCCAGGCCACTTCACACCTCGTTAGGGTATCCTGGCTCAGGCTGCCAAAGGCTGACCAATCAAGAAAGGGCACTACAGGGTTGAATTTGGTAACTTTCAGCAAGAGTTCTAAAACTCTTTCCCTATGCTAGTTATATTAAATTCAGCATTGGCAAGTTGTTGGGTTTATTATAGCATTTAATTTGGTACCAAACTTGTTTTGCTTTATTTAGCTCATCTCTATTGAAAATAAAACTTTATTATTTTAAAATAAAGCCCCCCAATATTAGTATATAGAGCCCATTGACTACAAAGGGGAAAACACATTTGTCTGTTTTTCCCTCACCAGGGCTTATGAAACATCTTTTATAAGTTCCCTTCTTATATTTATACTGCACCGAACCTTGGGGGCACCTAGGGCAGACCTTAGGGGTGACGACTTATAAGCTTAATTAATGTAGTTTGAGACATTGGAAGTTCTTTTGATTCAAAGTCAAATTTGGGGTTAATTTTAACTTAAAAGCAGCCAGCAAGGCAGACTTGCCTTTACAATGACACAGGGACCACAGCAGTGCACCTAGAGGTGTCCCACCTGCCCTGGTGTCCCTAAACCTACGATACACTCAGGACTTATAGGTACTTATAGGTAGGTTGTCAGAGCCAAATAGAATTATGCCTAATTTCCATATGCCATTTTAAACAGAGCACTGGCCCTGGGACTGGTTAGCAGTGCCCAGGGCACCGTCAGAGTCAAAAAACAGCAGTATCAGCTAAAAATGGGGTCAAAAAGTGAGGGGGCTTCTGCAATCAGACCAGTTTCCCAACACAGGGGCAGGGGTAGTCACTCTAGGTCATAGAACAATTACCCCTGCCCACACACTTTTCGGCGCAGGCAGCAAAAGTGACATCATTAATAGTGTCCCTTAAGTCAGGAGCAGGAGAAATAGTTACAGTATACTCAGATTCGGCATATGTATAAAATCACTTTGCACTCCAGTGTCATGAGATGGAGCAAGCGAGGGGTCCTTAAATCAGGTGGCAATCCTGTGATGCATAGAGAACTCTTGAAGGCACTAAAAGAGGCACTGGCGCTACCGCAGGCAGTGGCAGTTGTGAAGTGTGCAGCACACAGAAAAGGACAGGATTTTGTATCCCGGGATAACCCTATAGCAGATCAAGCAGCTAAGAATGCAGCCAGACGTACACCCCAAAGGTACCATCAGACCCACAACCTGCCCTTGTCCTGGTGGCTCAGACTGCCCCACCAGCGGAGGCTGAAGCAAGACTACCATAGAAGAGGACACACCCCACTACACAGAGTCAGCAGGGTTACACCTGAGGGAACTACAGGAAGCTGCACCATCATACAAAAAAAGGTGTGGGAAAATAGAGGGTGCATCTACTCTGGGAGCGACTTAGTGTACAGACAGCTATCTACAGGAAAGCCAGTTATGCCTCAAGCTTTGCTTGCAGTCACCCTGGATCAGATTTATTTATCAGCTCACACTTCCAAAGACCATTTGGCAACCCAAATACAGCAAGACTGGTTTGTCCCCAATTTACATGACATAATAACCATGTATCTACATAGCTGTACTATTTGTCAGCAGTATTCTCCTAATCCCGCTCTAAAAGTGATAAGCTCCACTATTCCACAACCACGAGGTCCCTTTAAGGTCCTTCATTTGGATTTTGTGGATATGACTGACAAGTGCAACTTACAGGTACCTTATAGTGGTGGTCTGCCTATTCTCCAGATGGACTGAGGCAGGACCATGAGTCCATTGTGATGCCAAATCAGCAGCCACGTTCCTAGTTCAGGAAATGACTCCTCTATGGGGGATCCCAGAAGCCATAAGATCCGACAATGGCACAAATTTTTCTACTACAATTTTTGAACACCTGACAGCACTATTAGGGATAAAGCACAAATTGTCCTCCTCATACCACCCACAAAGTAATAGAATTGTAGAGCACCTCAATGGCCTCTTGAAAAGTAAGATCAGCAAGTTATGCACAACCCTGAATAAAAGTGGCTACGCTGCTTGCCAATAGCACTATTTTCCCTTAGGAATAGCCCAAGCTCAGACCATCACTTGACTCCTTATCAAACAGTGACAGAGATATCCATCAATGTCCAAGCCCCTGCCACTAGAAATAAAATTCAGGGGGAGTGTTTGCTCCAAACACTGAAAGATTAAATGCATATGTATTTGTGTGAATTAACAAAATGTGCAAAGTTCATTTCCAAACAGATAACCAAAGGAAAAGAGAAGCATGCCAACACTGAAGTCGACCTCCCAGAAGTAAAAGTAGGAGAGCAAATATTCATATGGAACTTTGTTCGCTAATGGAACGAGAAATGTTTCAAGGGTCCCTACACAGTCACCATAGTTACACCAACAGTTCTCAATGTTGATGGCAGAAAACTTTGGATCCATCACAGCCATGTGCATCTCGACCCAGCTCCTCGCCAAAAACAATGGACAGTTCAAATTAAACAAGAGGAGCGATGAAGATTGTCATCTTGAACTGGCCCCCTTTCAACTATATTTTTGGACTATTTTTTGAATGGACATTTCCAAAGATATATATTTTTGTTTTTGTTTTTCTATTTAATCTCCTAGATCTATCCTTTTTCCTCTTTGCTAGCAAAGTACCCCCAAATTCTCATATCTTTCATGTTTGAAGAGAGCTCTCTAGTAGCAATGTGATCCCTAATGCTCATGCTAAGTTGTTAGACAACATGTGGTATCAGCACATGTCAGAAATAGGTGCAGAAGCCACAAATTAGTCATGCTTTGTATGCTCATTTCCCCATGCTACTGGTTCAGATAGAATACACTCCACAAAGGAACTACCACTAGACATAGCTCACTCCCTATTACATCTGTAGTAGTGCAGAATAAAGGCCCAAATGCAATTGACTCATGTCAGAGTAGTATACTTCCTAGTCAATGGCACAAAATACAACACATTACCAGAAGTCTTATATATCTTCACAGATAGACAATAGATAAGAAAGGAAATAAGACACATGAGAAAAACAGGATGCCCCACCACTGTAGATTGGACCCAGATGGTCCTAGATCTAGGTTTCCTAGGGGTAACACACCCACCAACTGAATGTAACAGCTATTTTGTAAACTCCTTGACCCAGATTGTGTCCGCAGGCCAGGGCTCAGAGACAGAGGGTCAGTGTTTGCTCATAATAGGTGTCATCCCAACATCAAATTTTTCTGTAGGCCCATGTCTTTATCGAATGCCACTGACGTTAGTCAGGATGCCATAAGGAAATGTACACCCATCTGAGACTAAAATATTGCATGCTATACCTGAGTAGACAGCATTGAAAGTCCTCAAACTGTCATGAAACTAACCTCTGTCTCTTTATGTTTCATGGGAATATTAATATAGGTTGGAATATTGTTTGCAAGGTCACAGTCTTCCACGCCGACATGCAGTGGGGCACCTCCAGCCTAATGGACTTCTTTCTGTAGTGTAGAGAACTACTGTATGTCCAGGTACCATCTAAATGGGGAGGAATTTGTTCCATGATAACTTTGCTCTCTCCAGTTTTACTCATACGAAATAAACATCTCTGCTTTGCATAAGCACCCCATTACCATCCAAAGACCTTGCTACATCACAACCGAAAGAAAAGCACTGCAGAATACTATGGCACAAGCACCTTGAATGAAATCCCTCAAAAATACCACTTGTTTAATGACGCTGAGCTTTTCTTTGTGAGCATCTTGTCATTTGTCAAAGCTAATGGAACTGCTCATTGCCTCCAGATCACAAGGTGGGAACTCCTCAAGGTCATTAACACCGCGAATGAGGGCTTTAATGCAATAAAGGAAGAACTGAGTGCCTCGAGGATAATGGTGCTACAACACCATTATGTACTGGACCTTATGACGGCTGTGCAAGGGGGCATCTGTAAAAAGATGGGTACCACGTGCTGCACATTTATTCCAGCAAATGTCACAGAGATTGAAAATTTGTCAGAAGCAATAGAGACTGTATAATTTTCAAACTAAAATGAAAGATTAAGGACGTGCCCCAAATAGTTGGTTTAGTGGTTACTTTTCAGCACTGCCATCCTGGATGTCGGGACTGTTGTGGGCTCTGTTACCTATCACTGTGATCTTGCTACTGATATACTGCATGTGTTAGAAGAACTAGGCACTAGATTGAGAGGGATGTTTACAATTAGGACATCAACACAAGTAGTGGATTACCACAACAATATGTATCGCCTGGTACCAAAGGCAGAGCAAGATTTAGATAAGGTAGTTGAAATATCCACAATAGGGATGTGTGCTGTAGGAAATGTAAATAATAAGCACACTACCATGAAAATGAAATGTGAAAACATCACATAGCATCAAGCACCAGTAGAGGTCGCACAGCTGTTCACAATCAAAAAACTATTTGGGCTAAACCTCCATACTGATATGGGCAAGGTAAAAGGTTCATGCAAGGATGGAGCAGAATAAGGAACACGAAAGGGTCATCTGTTAAAGGCCAACTTATGTCTGAGGAACCTGCAGGTATTTATGATGTTAGCACATGAGTCCCTGGCACGCTCTCTGTGCCTACAAACAGATTGCATACTGATTAGACACTGGGCACATAACTGAGTTAGCCCAAAGCACACAGGTGTGCAACTTACAATGGGTGCAAGGAAGAAACCAAATTCTGAGAACCTGGGAGTCTCGGACACACAATGCTGTCAGCACACACTTCAGATGAATTAGATTTACAAAAGATCATGTACGCATTCATAGGTCAAAGAATGCTTGGTCATAAACTTTTCTCGAATGTATAATGAAGAGTGAGTAATGTCTTAATCTAGAATTTTGAGGTTAAGGGGTCACATGTTGTTGAGTGTTTTCCATTTTAATATGTAACTTGCAAGTTATCTATTGTTAATCATGTGAAATAAAATATTGTACTGATTTGTATAAAAGGCACTGTCTGTGAACAGGCAGTGGGGAAAAAACTGTAGAGGCAGGTTGTGCAGGGCTGAGGTGCAGTCCACAGTGTTTTTTTCCCTATTGCGACAGTTAGTAAATGCTGTCTTTGGAACTGCCAAGAGGAGTCTGCATGGTCATTTTGAGTCACAAGAGCATATTTGTTTAACCCGTAAAACATCCAAGAGTGCTACTGTTCAATCACTGCATTGCCCCCTAGTTATGGGTTACCCAGCCTGGGTGAAGTTAAATCACTTAGGCCTACATTTATGTTCTCCATTTGTTAAACTGTGAAACCTATATTAAAACAGTGTGTGGGTCCAACAACAGACACTACTTTTCCTTTCTGTTATCATTTTTCAGTGGTCATAATTGTCCCTTAGGAGTCAGGTGCCTCCCTTAGGACTCCAGGAGTCTCACAACAGATATTACAAAACAATCCCTGATTCATGGAGCATGTTATTCAAATTCTTTGAGCAGATTGTAGGAAACTGGACTTTTATTGCAGTGGTCCCCCTACTTTTTGCCCCCTTTTTAGGTACAAGATGCTGGTTTTCGACTCTGACAGTGCACTAGGACCTGCCAACCAGAGCTTAGTGCCACAGTTCTTTTCTTAGAACTATGTGATGTCTAATTGTATCCCAATTGCCATGGACTTTAGTACCCCTGTAGGTCCCTAATTAATGGTACCCATGGTACCTATGGTATGGATACTACAGAGGGTCCCTAAGGGCTGCAGCATATTTTATGCCACCCTAAGAGACCCACACAGAAATTCCACACTGGCTGTCATTACAGGCTGCATGACATGGTGCAAACCATGTTTGAAACCACAACATGGCAAACTCCTGCATGGGCTGTATGTAAGTCACCCCTACAGCAGGCCTTGGAGCCTTAACGCAGGGTGCATTATAACACATGTCAGGACATATCTGCATGAGCAGATATGCCCTTTTAATATATAGTCCCATTGCTAGATATAACAAGTGAGCAGGGACGCTAGCTTAAGGTATGTACTGGGAACTGGTCAAAATGAGTTTTCAAGCTACATAATGGCTTGATTGAAACCTGTGGTGTTTGGTGTCAAACATCTCATGTTAATAAACCTACCCTGATTTGAGTGTTGAATTCATTAATACCTGCACCCAGAGGGTGCCTCAGAGATACCCCCTGAAAATCACTAGCCCTGTAGTGTGCTAACTGACTGGTACTAGCCACCCTGCTGCTACAGAGGCGCTTTTGACCCCGTAGGAGATGAGAGCCCTGCTCTCCAAGGTAAGAGAGAATGCCTGCTCTGGCAGAAGGTGTTTACACCAGGCAAGCTAGTAAATTAGCATGTCAAGTCAGTGAACTTCAACGAGCACCCCTCTTTTGATATGCAAGCCTGGCTTTCTCCAGATGTGGAGGATGCCAACCCTTGCCCTCAGGCCAATTTGGCACCTGGGCGGGTTGGGCTTTAGATAGCTCAGAGGTGTGTTTCGCTTATAGGCTAGTCACACTGTTAGGGTGGGCTACCTGACGTGAACATGAAAGAAAGAATTCCACCATCTTGTGTGTGGTGGAATTAGGAACTCTGGGACAGGGTGATGTCTACTCCCCACAGGAAGTTGTCATCTAGGGTCTGTAGTGACCCCATGGGTAAGTAACCCAATGGCTACTACCTCTCACTCCCCTTAAAGCCCCTAAATTGTGTATTTTGTTGGCTCCCTTACACCAGGAAAGCAGATTTGACTGACTCCCAAAGAAGAAAACCCAAGAAAAGTCAAAGAAGCAAGAACTGAGGACCTGTGACTGACTCTGTGCCAATCCTACCGGCCTGTCTGCTGCTCCCAACAATTGGAGTGACTCTTCTTGCCACTGTGCAACCTCCAAAAGCCTGGGAGGATGGTCAGTACTTTGCAAAACAGCGAGCATCTCCCGTGGAGTAGCGGAACTACTTCCCTACATCTTGCAGGCACCAAAAACCAAGGGCTTCTGACTGCCGCAATCCGCCAGACCAAAGACCTCTGCACCCAAGCCTCACAGCCCAAGTCCAGAGGAACTGATGATGTCCCTAGAGAGCCCAGAGTGCTGAGCCTCTTGTTGGGTTTAGCTGGACTGGCTCCCCACTCCCCGCCTGCAGCCTCTTTCTGCAGGATCAGCAGGAACTGCGAGAGCCTCTTCACTGCAGTGACCCGACGCCTAAAAGTACCACTGCAATCAAGCCCCACAGCCTGAGAAGAAGTTGACCAAGGTGCCCACAGGGTCCTGAGATCCTCCAAGGCTGAACCCTTCTTTGAGTTTGGCTGGACTGGTCCTCTAGACCACACCTGCAGCCTGTTTTCACATGAAACTACAAAGCAGAGTCTCCAGCAGCACAACCCCCACCAGACAAAGCACCACTCCACGCAAGCCCCCCAAATGGATTGATGGTATGTCTGCAGGCCAAAGAAACACAGGATCTGAGCCACCTTGTGGGTTTGCCAGGACTGGACCCTCGGTCCCTGCTTGCAGCATCATTCTAACTAGAAAGTTCCCCTTAAGATAACATTAGGACATCCTACACTGAAAAACACCTCTGCACCCGCATGCCCCGAAGCTGACTGAAGTGACCTGTTGGTGCTGTCTTAGACCTTGCTCTATACTTAACTTCAGAAGAACAGTCCTGTAAGTTGTTGCCAAGTACCCTTATGCAGTATTTGTTTCTTCCTCATTGGATAAAGCACCTCTCCACCTGGACGCCCCAGTGCCTCCCGAAGTGACTTGTACATGCAGCCGTGGACCTTGCCCTATACTTACCTTAACTGCAGAAGCAACAGTTCTACAAGTCATTGTCAAGTACCCTTTATGCAGTATATGCTTCTTTCCCAATAGGATAATATTACCCCATTAAAGTCAATTGAAGTGTATTTGACGTATACCTCAAATTTGCAAACTAAAAAATTACTTACCCAAAAACGAAGTTCTTGGTGTTAAAATATATAAAAATATTTGTTATTTTTCTAAATTGGTGTGGATCTTCTTATTGAGTCTGTGTGTCATTTATTGACTATATTTATGCATCAAATGTTTAACACTACCCTTTGATTATCCCAAACTGCTCGACCACCCTGCCACAATTAGAGCACTTGGAATTTTTAAAGAAATTCCTGTCCAGTTCTAAGGGGATACCTGGACTCTTTACACAGCATACCTCGTTTGGTATACTATGTAAAGAGACAACTTCCTACACATATTTCTTTTTTCATAAAAAGGCAATGGAAATACTTCTTTGTCATAGAACAGGTACACTGTGGGCAAAAACAGTGCAAGATTCCCTCCTTCAGGGGACAGCTCCGGCAAGGGCAGCAGGCGCAGATGCTGTCCCTAAACATGACAGATACATATCAGACAGCAGTGGTGCAGGATTTACTCCCTCACAGAACAGTTACACTTTGGCAGTGGCAAAGCCAGGATCCCTCTCTAAGGAGACAGCATGTATAATCTTCCATTCCCACAGAACTTATCCAGGGGCACACTAGTACAAGCTTTTATCTCTCATGTAATCTGTAAACAGTAAGGCATGATTGACATGTAGGTTATGGGCAGATCACTAGAGCGCAAGCTTAAGTCACCAACAGAAGTTTTATAGGTGAACGGATGAGTCCATATGCAAGTTCTGGCACTAGTCTCCCTTATATTCCATGTCAACATCTTGAAAGTCTTTCTGCTGACACTCGGAGACCTGTTCTTTGTGTTGATTCTTTGGCTTTTCATGTATTGAGAAGTACCCCTTGCCTGGTACATCATTGTTTTTGGAGCATATCAGCCAGAACCTAAGTGATTATTTTCTAGATAGGCACACTGGTGCCAACTTCTTCAAAGTGGTTTCGAATGGGTGTACATAAAGTGCTGTGCAAGCTCACTTTTGGTGCTGCTTCTGTTAACGCAGAATTTTTTATGAGTTTACTAATGAATATCCATGTATTTTGAGGGTTGAAATAGTGTAGAAAATGTATTAATGTAGAGAAAAATAATGCACGCAGTTGAAGGTGTGCCCACCAGAGTGGCCGGCAATATTCATGAAGTGTACTTATTAATGGCTTATTAATATGAAATGTTGAGCTTATGTTTGAAGAATGTAGTAATATGTCAAATTAAGGGTTATGTACTATGTATTAGCTTCATTAATAACAGGCCTTAATTTAGTGAGGGCTTGGCCTAGCACGGCCTCATGTCAAGCTGCATTTCTTAGGCGTTTTTTTATAAAATGGACGCTAAGAGAATTAAATAGTGATTTTCCACAGTACTGACTATGTGTTCGTAGCTGTAGTTCGTTCTCATGTGAAACTTCTTGCTAGATGATGACGTACTTGCCAGTGAAGCAGTGTTTAATGTAATGTGTGTAAAACTGACCTTCCCAGGAGAAGACAATGGATCCACTGACTGGAGTATAAGCTGCAACAATATTGATACCTGACGAGCTGAATGACGAGAGCGGGAGAAGAGGAGCCAATCATCGACATGTGAACCATGTAGCAGTGAAATTGTAGATTTGAGGGTTTAGTTTCATTGGACTAAGTGTGAACATACAATCCCCTGACCAATTAGGATATGGGAAGTAGTTTTAGGAAATCTAACTTAGCCAGACTGCACCAGGAGGAGAGAGGCTATTCAGAGATATTCTTCTTAACTGTCTTGAGAGTTTAGCTATATTCTCTTGAGCTGCTTAGAAAGACTTTGCTTTTTCTGAACTTTGATGCTGAATCCTGATGTATTGCTGACCAAACTGATGCCCTATTTACATAGACTGTCACAGCTTGCTGAACCATATTGAGGACAGTGACTTTACTGATTGTTATGTCTATTTGCTTTTGTTTCTAGGTACCAACAGCTAATTTTGATAGGGCCATAGTTAGATGGTTTTCCAAATTTGTGTGACTAAATTGTTTTGCATGAAGCCCAAACATGCTATTCTAATCTGATGTTAGTTAGGGTTCTCACTGATGATGCTCGCTACATGTAATAACAGTTGATATATTTTCTTTGCTGAATCTAAATGTATGTTATATCATTTGCACAGTCCATCTGCCTATACGCGTCTCTCTTGCACTCTTTACTTAATAAGGTCTGACGCGCTAACACTTCTGTTAAAATTGTTGAGTGCTGATGTTGAAACTGACATTGCAACTCCCATCTCATCTTTGTAAATAAAATGCTTGGAAGAGCACAGCCAAGTTACTCAAATAGGCAGCCATTTTAGGAAGAAAGAGATTATATAATATTTATTTTCCAGAAAAGTGTAGAGTTTACTTTGAATACCTTTATTTAAGATATTTCTTTGTATTTCCCAGTGGTCACAGGCAACAACTAACAAAAGCATAAAAAAAACTTGCATTGCTGTCTGTGTTGAGTGTTTGAAAATGCCTGCAGAAACTCTTAAGCGTGAACATTGTGGTTTATCTAACATTTATATTTTTTAAGTGTACTATGGAAATGTTTATATCTTCAGTACCATAAAATTATGTCAAAGACATTAAGAAATAAAACAAGGATAAAGATTTATCAAACGCTTTCACAAATTAAGCAATATGTCTGCTGTGAAAAATTCTACTTATTACTAAAACAATGGTCTATAATTTATGACTGGGGAATTCCTTAGCGATTTAACCTCCAGGCACAAACAATAGACAAAAGACTACACAAGTATTTCGGGCCAGATGTAGCAAAGGGATTTTCCCATTCTGTGTCAATGGGAAAATGTGTTCCTACATATGGCCCTTCATTCGGTTGCTATGGTCGTGTTAAGAGCTTCCTTCCTGTTAACTTCGTCTCGCAGTCATTTTTAAGGGGGCTCTCTGGCCTCTTGAGATGTTCTCTTCTCCGATATGGTGAAATATGCTCAGTTATACTGCTTCCCGCTGCTTATGCCTCCACATCAGGCCTGAATGACATAAGAGGAATTTCCAGACACTTCAGCAAAAACTCCCGCCCTCCTCCTCGCACGTTCGGGTCACGGTCATCAACGCCTGCACACTCTTCCCCTGATCCATCAAGTATGTTTGTTAGATCAACTCAAAAGGTAAACCAATTGGATTTTTTTGAAATGTTGTAATAAATGTCCCTTGTTCAAAGCACTTTAGGAAACACTGCAGGTGAGAATTACTTTGTGCTATACATCTTTCTCACATTGCGAGCAAAGGAGTTTTGTCAGATAGACTCTGCACCCTGATACCGTTTTAGAAATTACAAACTCGGCGCACATTTATACGCGGCCCTCGATTTTTCGCTCACTTGCGTACACAATATTCTTAGTTTAAAGAAATTATATATGATATAGGTAGGCAAAAAATATGATAATTTCTTGGGAAATTCCTATGGGATAATTCACAAAAACATTTGTGAGTACTTGAAGTAGTACTACAGGAATACTCTTTTACAAACTCTTGCAAGCCATTGTGAATCGCACCCTAAACGTTCAACTCTCTAAATGTAAAAGTGCAAGGAAGGCACAATAATTTTTAGTTAAACAAACTGGACACAGAGATGTCCTGAACATTATAATTTTGATACAATGTAAAATATTTCGGGCCAATATACAAAGGTATGTAATAGTACATAAAAGAGTACTACTAAAGAACTGTTTTACAAGCTATGAAATGGCTTTGTGAACAAGCCCCAATACATTTTTTAGATTGTATGTATTTGAAACTGTCTAACTTTTAGAACTGTATTAATGAAGTGGCAAGTAAATTACAATAGAAAATAAAAACATGTACATTTCAACTGAGAGAGAGTCACTGAGAGCCAAGAATTAATGTGAACAAGCCTTGGCAAGTTTAACGATTATATGTCAGAATATCGATTAAAACTGTAATCTAGAATAAATATCATGACCTAAACCTCACTAATAAAAATATTTCTCAATCGAGTGTAAAATGTATATTATTAACTGCAATATGAGGGTGATTTTGTGCAATATATTTAGGAAAAGGCATTTTTGGTATATCATATTTTGGCCACATTGTTCTGGCACCATACCTTTTTAAATGCAGGTGCTAATATATTGGCTTAACAAATGCTTGCTGGTTTTGGCATAGTTTATTTACAAAATTATTTCAAAATGGTCATCCTTGGAAAGTTAAGAGTGGGGTCGGAGTTGATTGTGCAGGAAAAAGAAAGCAGAGCATGTGAATGGGAGTGTGGTCTGTCGATGAGAGCCAAAAGTGGCCTTGCCATAGGGTCTGGCTGCAAAGCCCTCGCAAAAAGACAAATAAAAAAATAAAAAAGCAGTGGTATCATGACAGGGTCGAGAATAAGGAAATATATGCAATGTGCAGGATTGCTAAAAGTCAGATAAAAAATAGCAACCTCAAGTTAGCAGGTAAAGGTTACAAGTCATCTAATCAGGAACCAGGTAAAGCGGCAACGAGTTAGAGGTGGAAAAAGCCATCGTATACAGTGCAGGGAACTAAGATAGACAAGAAAGCCATTCAGTTGTGAGCAAGGGGGTTATACAAAGCCAACTCAACTCTACGTTGTATTGTGGACAGTGTCTTTGAGAACAGACAGGTAGAGCTTTTTGGCGCTGAGACCTAAAAATGAGGAAAGGTTAAAACAGCTGGACTGGTGTTATGGAAGATAATACATAAGGTTTGTTGTAACAAAATGCAAAGTCACAGAAATGCATTAGAGGAAAAGAAGGAAAAGGTTTGAAGGTTACCAGATAAGATAAGTATAGCATGGGAAGTAATATTTACCGTGCACTATGGACCATGGTGATGTTTAAATGTGCAGGAATCATGTGATAAAAAACTGTCCATGCACAATCAATGGATTTTATCTGATGTAAAACTGTACTCCCAGAGAACAGTTGATAAAGAAATGGACATTAGTAATACATGTAAACTACATGGAAGCTTCCAAGGACTGTACAGAAATGTGTCTCCACGTTCCTTGTCGCATTCATCTCTAGTCATCAGTAATAAGGAAAATGACATAGCTGCTCAATTGTAATTAGACTTGAGTTGTGACATCATAATGCCTGCTCCCAGAGCCAGCAGCCAAGTTGAAAGGCAAGTCACGAACATCACTATAGCTGCTGTTTGAACAATGCAGTCGTGAACTGCCTTTTCGTCATGGTTTGTTTTTCTAAAATGAACAGCGGTCAGAAGAAAAAATATATTAATGACAACGTTTACTCTGTGCAGACTGCAGTAGTTTATTACAGGAAAGAAAGAATTTCTAAGCATGCTACTCATTCTGATGTTTTATTTTAAAACTTATTTTAAAAGTATTCTAGTATGTTTTGCAATAGATTACTAACTGCTCTTTGATATGATCATTTTCACATTACAAACTCCACTTTTATTATTCGTACCTGCAATCACACCATCTCTGGAAACCAAGCGTTTTGTGAAAAGAATGATGGCGCGACCATGTATTCTAAGGAATAACATAGGGCCAGCCCTACACAAAAAGAATATTGCAAGTCAGGTAGAGGTTCCATGCCCTCATAAGATAACTCTCCATTCGGCCTTGTTCCTCTATTTGGTAATGGAACTCCTCAGTGATTTGCAATATCCCTTTAGTATGCAACAAGGGTATATGTGTTTGTATGTGGGCAACCCTCTATTACTGCTTTCCCCACGTAGCTTGCTTGTACAGACCGGATCTCATGGCTTCTTATCTGAAAATGAATGTGACTTTAAACAAGGTTTGTCTGCTAATTCATTAGCATAAGTTTGTTTTCTCATTTGCCTGGTACAACAATCACATGAAAGAAATGGAGGTCTGCAGATGCATGCGCCAATGAGAAATATGCACTGGTATTGATCCTTGCATGGGAACCACATGTAGACAACTGCGAGTGTTCAGTCACCTTAGGCTACGTCACCTAAAATGACCCATCTGTTATCAAGAATCCAATTGAGTCCATAAAACCTTCAAAAATGTAAACCCACTTGGGAGTCCACATTCCACCACAAAGAGGTGTGTGCAATGTCTACATGCAGAGACAAAACAGTGCCCAGATCTGCAGAACTCTATTGGTGCACAACCACACAACCCTTCATCTAGGGGAAACATAGGAGGCAAAGGACACGACGTTTTGGGGAGTGGTACAGGCACTGCGTAATCAAGATAGCGTTTCCTTCAGCCAATCTGCAGTCACTGTACAGAATTGGCTGCAGATGGCCCAAACAGATAGAAGAGGGTCTATGGAGCTGGAATATATATTAACCCAAAGGGTTGCTGGGTGACTTTGTTGGGCACAATGCAAAGCCAGTTCACTTCGTGTGAAATAGCTGTGAGATTTTAGAGAATACAAGTCTAGCAAAACAGATGAGACTTTATAATCTTACAAAACTACATTAAGGTGGATGTGGTCTGTGTTTAGAGTGTTGATAAGTTGCAAAGAGTCCTGTGGAAAGAAATATACAGCCATCTTTTTTTGTATCAGGTGATGCAACAGTAGAAGGTAGGGCTCGAGTAGGATCATGTGTATGGAACAGTCTTTGGAGACAGAGTACACCAATTTCAAATTTGGCTTTATAAACTATATAAATGGCATTGTTAGAGAGGAAGTCATATGAAATCAGAAAATCATGAAGAGCACAATCTTATTTCATTGACCAAATTTGACCTAGTTCACAAAATCCTTGACAAGCTTGCAAGTTTTTTAGAAGCTCTTGTGTGGCCTCAAATTAAACACGTTGCTATAATTGCTAAACTACTGGCAAGCACTGGAAATTGATTTATTTTGGCACTCATATTGAGACATGACAGGGCTTTTATGATAAACGTTTTAACAGACTTACACTCACTAACTGGTATAACTAGTAGCCTCAACAATTGCATTAGGGCCATGTGTGGACACCAGAAGCCAAGGTGTCTTTGGTAGGGCAGTAGAATTGACAACCTATTTACACAACCTTGGTTTTATATTGTTAATCTGCATTATTGTTAATTACCTTAAGACATATGTGTAGACATTACTCATAAGCTCTAACTCAGTTTACAGAATAGAAAACATACAGGCTGAGAAATTGTACTGACACTCATGTCTCTTGTGTGTGAATTGACTCTATATATTATCGTCTTTTATGAAGAAGGTAAGATTAAAAGTCTTTAAGGCTGAGTTAAAGTTTGGCGGACAGGGTACTCAGTCACAAATGCAACTGAGCACCCTCTCCACCATACCCTCAGTCCACCTACCTCATTTAGAGTTGGGTGGACCACCAGATTTCTTTGATCAAGCCCCTGTTGGCTCCACTGATAGAAAGCTTCCTCTGACAGTCCAACAGAGTAGGGGCTGTCGGAGGAAGAACATTACACCACCAACCCTATTTATCTTGATTGGTGTACTATCCTGTTTTACTCTCCATCACCAGCAGGGTGTGGGGGTCGGTTTGACCTGCAGCTTTTTGGCATGTCTCCCCTGTCTTTTTGCCTTCTGACCTCTGGTTTTTATGGTGTACTAGACTCTGTTTTTGCTGGTTTATTGTCTCTGCGCACTTTACCACTGCTAATCAGTGCTAAAGTGCAAGTGCCCCCTATATAAATTGTACTGCTGATTGGTTTATCCATGATTGGCATATTCGATTTACTGGTAAGTCCCTAGTAAAGTGCACTAGAGGTGCCCAGGGCCTGTAAATTAAATGCTACTTATGGGCCTGCAGCACTGATCGTAAATGTGGCTCAGACTTGCCACTGCAGTGTCTGTGTGTGCAGTTTTAAACTGCCAATTTAACTTGCCAAGTGTATCCACTTGCCAGGCATAAACATTCCCTTTTACTATATGTGAGGCACCCCTAAGGTAGGCCTTAGGTAGACGCATGGCCAGGGTACCGTGTATTTTAAAGGTGGGACATGTACTGGCGTGTGTTACATGTCCTAACAGTGAATGACTGCTAAATTCAGTCTTCACTGTTGCAAGGCCTATCCCTCTCATAGGTTAACATGGGGGCTGCCTTTAAATAACTTTAAATTGCAGATTCCTTTTGAGAGCAGATAGAAATGTGGAGCTTTGGGTGTCTGAACTCACAATTTAAAAATACATCTTTTAGTGAAGTTGGTTTTTGGATTGTTAGTTTGAAAATGCCACTTTTACAAAGTAGGCATTTTCTTGCTTGAATCATCCTGTGACTCTGCCTGTTTTGGATTCCCTGTCTGGGTCAGTGTGACAGTTGGGCTGTTTACCCCTCTCCTCTAGACAGTAACACAAAGATTGCTGGGGTGTAGCCTGCATATCCTGATGAGGCATCTGAGCTAGAGTGAAGGGAGGAGTGGTCACTTACACTTGAAAGGACTGTGCCTGCCCTCACACAATGCAGTACCCAACTCTCTGGTGTGTGTCTGGGGCCTGTCCTGGAGAAGAAAGGAACTTGCAAACAACTCAAACTTTCCTTTGAAGTTTGCGAACTTCAAAGGCAGAAAGGGGTATAAGTATTGAACCTAAAACCCCAGACTTTTAGAATCTTTCTGGAAGCAAGAGGAATCTCTGCCAAGGAGAAAAGTTGATGAGCTGGAGGAGGAGCACTGCCCCTTTTATGTGTTGCTTTGCTGGGTTGGCCTGAAGTTGCTGTTTCTGCATTAAAGGAGAGCAAAGGGTGAACTTTGCTGTGTATCCTGGTTGAGAAAGTTCTCCAAAGGTTTGGAGTAGAGCTTGCCTCCTGTTGGAAGTCTCAGGGATATCAAAGACTTCAGTTTCATTTGCCCACAGCACTGGGAACTGTGTGTTTTATGCTGTTCAAATAAAAAAACCACTGTGCGCAGTCAATGACGCCACTGGCCTGCACCGTGACCAGCCAATGCCGCACCGAGCTGCACTGTCCCGCTTTGCACCGCGACCCTGGTCTCATGGATGCCATCATCTGATGCCGCCATCAACTCTCTGCTCGCACCGTGACCTGTGGGTCCTGCACTCCAGCATCGCCATGCTCGCACCGCAGCCTGGGCATCCCCAATGACACCGCTCCTGCTGTCACTGGCGCTGCTGCCTGGTCTGTGGCCTGTGGACACTGCTCGTGAGGTACACGAAGCACTGTCCTGTCCCGCACCACAGCCCCGGTCCACCAACACCAGCACCATTGACTCCAAAGTCACAAACTGACGTCCCTGTCTGCACTGTGATCCGTGGATGCCACAAGGAGCCAGTCGAGCGCCACACCCCAGCCCCAACGCGATCCACGTCAGTGCTCCTGACTCCCTCAGCCCGGACTTCACTCCATGCAAATTGCGTGCAAATTGAAGGGACCGATGACACCTGCACCAACTCCATTATTGACACCGCAACACCAGCGATGCTGCATTTCGGAGCTCACCGCAAGGATCACGATGTACTGCAAATCCAAAGGTACTGTTTGCGGGTCTTCCTGACATCGTAGCTGGCCCACAACACCACAGCCGGCCTGAACTGTTTGTTTTGTTGATCACAATGCCGTGATAGCCCCAGGTGGAACTATAGACTTCAAGGAACCGTATTTTTTAATTAATTCTTGCAAAGTTCATATCTTTATCACTGTATGTTGGATTTTTCTCGTTTTGGTCTTTTTTTAGATAAATATTGGCTTTTTGGTTTTTGTAGTGTTTCCACTGTATTACTGTGTGTTATGTACAAATGCTTTACACATTGCTTCTGAGATAAGCCTGACTGCTCATGCCAAGCTACCAAGGGGGTGAGCAAGGGTTATCTGAGCGGGTATCTTCCTTATCCTGACTAGAGTGAGGGTCCCTACTTGGACATGGTGCAAACCAACTGCCAACTAGAGACCCCATTTCTTACAGGGTCAGTAGTGTTTTGTTTTTTGGGAAACAAACTGCTTTGACAGTTTATTTCTGAAACCCAAAAAAGTTAAAAGTTTGGGGGAAGGCCGTCAAAACTGACAGCGGCAGTCCATCAAACTATTTGTGCCTTGAAGGGAACCACCATGGAAGTGTTCCTTTCAAGTTACAGAGATGACTGATAGGCTGGCGGTCATCTCTAATTTGAGAGACAGAGTGCTGTCCAGATAGTGGAGGTAACGTCCTTCACCACCATGACAGACTGTACTCCATCCATCAATGACTAAATCGCTCCCTTTAGGACTTCAGCTTGTTGGTGCATATGAACACTGAAAGCCAAAAATGAATGGCAAGATGTACCTTTTCACTTTCCTCAATCTATAAGATTCTTAGATTGTTCAATTTTGAAAACCTTTTCTTTTCTTAATATGGTATAAATATGCATCATAGTGATGGTTTATCAAATATGCGCTTTTTAGATGTTGCAGTGGGGTTTGGACTTTTTTATGATCTGTGAACATTTCAGACAATCCTGAGTGGGTTTGAACAGTGTTTTAAAAAATAGCTGTGCTATTTCCATTATTGGTTTTATGGAAAATCGTCTAAATAAACATACTAAAAAAACTAAAACTAACAGGAATGCTTGATATTTCAAGCATGAAAAACAATATGGAATTTTATGCAATTGTAATGAAATGGTTCAGCTCCTTTTGTCAAAACAAAACCAAGCTGATTAAATTTAAAGATTCTTCAAGACTATCTGGGGCTGTATTACATTTCGTACCTTGGTGCCACAGGTATGTATAACTGTTTTCTGTAGTCTCAGGCACTGTAGATTTACAGAAAGGGCTGTTAATGCATGTGCTGTCTCTTATATAATACTGATAGCGTTGATGCATGTGTAGCACCAGCACTCTCTTGAGAAGGTGTTCCCTCCTGTGCATGGGGTCGTGTCCCCATGCAGATAAGGGCATTACTTTGCCATGCCTTAGTATGGACATGGGTGCAAATGCAAAGAAGGCATCAAGAGGCACATTTAGGCTCTCATTACAACCCTGCCGATAAATGGCACCTACCGCCCTGCTGACGGCCGACAACATAGCCGTGACATGGCGGTATTCCGCTACGGGTATTATAACCCACACTGAGAAATCCACCACTATACAGACACCCACACAAGTCCGCCAGACCAAAGGTAAGTGATAAACTGGCGGTACCAAAACCCACACTGTTACGCCAACAGAAATAAGCCCACAGTATCAGGACCCACAAATCACCGTGGCGGTCTTTCAACCGCAGTAAACCATTGGCGGTACACACTGCTGTGCTCAAAATACACACAACAAAACTCCACTACATTGGACAATTCATACTACACACATCTAACACACATGCACACACCACACCCACACACCCACAACACTATAAAACACACACCCACAATACCCACAACCCCTTACGACCCAAACATTTTGGCAAGTGAGAGAGAGACAAGCCAGGAGCACCCACTCAATCAGAGCCACTGAACACCATCACCCATACACCATACACGCACCTCACACCACACAGCCAAACACAGCACCCCACGCACCCGCACACATATCACTCACATCACATCCATGGCACCCTAAAGACACCCCAGTTTTCAGAGCAGGAGCTAAGGGTCATGGAGGAGGAAATCATCCGGGTAGAGCCACAGCTATTCGGATCACAGGTGCAGCAGATGTCCATTGCTAGAAAGATGGAGCTATGGCAGAGAAACGTGGACAGGGTCAACCCCGTGGGACAGCACCCCAGAACAAGGGATGACATCAGAAAGAGGTGGAATGACCTATGGGGGAAGGTGCGTTCCATGGTTGCAAGACACCAGGTAGCAGTACAGAGGACTGGTGGTGGACCCCAGTACAGAGGACTGGTGTCCTCCCCGACAACTAACAACATGGGAGGAGCAAGTCCTGGCGATCATGCATGCTGAGTGCCTCGCAGGAGTAGCAGGAGGACTGGACTCTGGTAAGTCAAATCTTTACTACTATATCCCCCACCCTCCCTGCATGCCATCACAAACAACAACTCCTACCCATCAATCTACCACCTCACATATACCCCACTATCACAACCCACTCATCCCAATACCAAGCCCTGCATGCAACACCAATACATGGACACCCATCGCAGTCCTGTATGGACACCCATCCCCACAGCATCCACACTATTTACAATCACTTAGCCAAACCAAGCACAACTCACACAAGCCAAAGCTGGCTTGGGAATAACAACCATAATGGGGAACATACCCATGTACAAGATGGCAAACGCAGGAAAAATTAACACTGCATTTGCATCCCCACAGGAACCCTACTCAACGTCACCAGAGAGGAGTAGCCAACAACATCCATTCCCCCCCAGAAGAGGCCCACAGTGATGACAGCAGCTCTGCACGCCTTGATCAGGATGATCAACCTGGCCCATCAGGGACCTCCGGACAGTTTGTTACCCTGCCACAGTCCCATACTACCACAGAGCCTCCCCCCTCAGGAAACACCAGCACAGCACCCACCCAGTGGGCCCATGCCACTGTCCCCAGGACACGTCAATCAGCAGTGTATCCACCACTATAGAGACCCCAGGAAACCCCACAAACCCAGGACGAACAGGGACCTGGAGTCAGTGGGCACATGGTTCAGGGGACTGAGGCACAGGACAACAGGGAAGCTGGGAGGACTGCTGTGCGACAGGGGGAGGACAGGCCTAGGGAACCCACTCTCCAGGAGGCACTCACAAACATCCTGGGAGCATACCACCATTCCCAGGAGACCATGGGCCAGATACTGGCCAAGTTGCAGGGACCCAGCGGCTGCAGGAGGGACAGTACCTGGGGATCAGGGGGGACCTCAAACTCATCTACACCATCCTGGTCACCATTGCAGGGGTGCTGGGTGATGTGGCCAACACCATGAGGGAGGCAGTGGCACACCAACGGGCCTCTGACACTAGACACACTGAAGAACAGCCCTCTACCTCCGCCAGCGCCAGTGGACAGGAGGCCCCACCACTGGAACAACTGGCCACCAGCACCCCACCCCCTGCAGAAGGAGAACCACCCCGCAAACGGTCCCTGCGATCCATGCAGAAGACAGTGAACATTGCCAAGCCCCGCCAGGAAATAAGACTCTCCTGATTGTCACCCTTCTGTCCCACACTGTCACCCTGTCCACCTTGAACTGCCATTGCTCCACTTCCTATGCTCCCTTGCATATTGCACCTGTGATACCAAGAGACTGGACTCTACCCTGGACTTTCCCCCACCATCACCTCAGCCCATTGCACATCCCCCTCTACTTATGAGTAATCAAATAAACACCCTTGGAAAAAATACAAATCGGGAGTCTGTCAAATGATTCAAATATGTATTAGTACAACATTATCAAAGCAGAGCAAGTCATATGTACAGTTAAATTAACATTGGAATGACATTTAGTGAGCAGCAGTAAACACACCAGGAGCCAGGGTGGGCCACAGAGATTTGAAAATAGAGATGCCAAAGGGTACAGTAAGTGGCCATAGACATAGGGAAATCAGGCTGCCATGTACAATGTCCAACAGAAAAATGAAAAGTAAAGTGAAGTGAAGTTACAGTGTCTTACCTGTGTGTCACTTGAAGTACTGCTGTATTATATTACTTCTGCTGTCCACATCTTGTTCCTCTGCCTCCTCTTCCTCACTGTCCACAGGCTCCACTGCTCCCACAAGACCATCTCCAGGCTCATCCCCCTGCAGAAAAGGCAGGTTTTGCAACATGCAACGATGATCTGGCACACCTTCTTGGATGAGTAGTACAGGAGGGATCCACCAGTCAGATGGAGGCACCTGAACCTGGCCTTCAGGAGTCCAAAGGTTCTTTCAATTATCCGCCTTGTTCGCCCATGTGCCTCATTGTAACGTTCCTCTGCCCTTGTCCTGGCATTCCTCACTGGGGTCAGTAGCCATGAGAGGTTGGGGTAACCAGAGTCACCTGCAAATATCGAGGGACAACTGTTAGACACACACTAACCCTTAGGGACAACCCTATACCCAGACACCTACTTTTACTGGGTGGGGACCTTGGGCTCACCTATTAGCCACATGCGGTGCCTCTGGAGTTGGCCCATCACATATGGGATGCTGCTATTCCTCAAGATAAAGGCACCATGCACAAAGGTAGGATACTTGGCATTCACATGGGAGATTAACTGGTCCGCCAAACACACCATCTGCACATTCATAGTTTGATAGCTTTTTCTATTCCTGAAAACTTGCTAATTTCCCCGGAGGGGGGAGGGGGCTTGTGGAATGCCACATGTGTACCATCAATGGCACCAATGATGTTGGGGATATGTCCCAGGGCATAAAAGTCAGCTTTCACTGTGGCCAAATCCTCCACCTGGGGGAATACGATGTAGCTGCGCATTTGTTTCAGCAGGCCTGACAAGACTCTGGTCAACACGTTAAAGAACATTTGCTGAGACATCCCTGATGCCCTCGCCACTGTAGTTTGGAAGGAACCACTTGCCAGGAAATGGAGCACTGACAGGAAGTGCACTAGAGGGGGTATATCTGTGGGCTGGCGGATAGCTGACATCAGGTCTGGCTCCAATTGGGCTCACAGTTCTTGGATTGTGGTCCGATCAAGTCTGTGTGTTATGATAATGTGTCTGTCCTCCATTGTCGTAAGGTCCACTAGGGGTCTGTACACCAGAGGATGTTGCCATCTCATATTCAGCCTCAGCGGTTGAAGCCTATGGAAGAAAGCGGTGATCAGAGGGTCATAATCACACATCTATTGTACTTATGATGCATTTTTTCCTTTACAGAGCCAGTATGTGAATCCAAAAATCAGTTGCTGTGCCAATGTCTGCTGTGACGCAGTTAGGTGCAATGCCTTGTGCCCCCCTGAAATGGCTTCTGCCTGACCTGTGAGGAGGGACAAGTGGAAATGAGGTAATTCGCTGGCTTTGTGTGCCGTTGCAGTAGGCGGTCAAAGACCGCCACACAACTTTGCATTGGTTATCATTGGGCTCTAGAGGTTCCAGGAGCCAATGGCGATGTACGCCGGCGGTGACGGTACGCACCGCCACAGATGTGACCGCCATTTTCTATATGTTCACTCACTTCCTACCTGACCTTCAACAGAAGAGGACCTACACTGCAAGTGCTGCTGTGACCTGTGTCTGGAAGTGACAATGGCTCATGTGTCTTGGGAAAGGGCCCCTGCCTTCACTGCGGAGGAGTTGGAGAAACTGGTGGATGGGGTCCTAACCTAGTACACATTACTCTACGATCCTCCAGACAAACAGGTGAGTACACTGTGAACATGATGCATGGGCCATGAATGTATGGATTGCTGTGTGAGTAAGCTACATGTGGGGGGGGCAAAGGCGTCCTGGCCAGAGTGCTGAATGTATGGTGGGCAATGTATGCGCATCAGGGGATGGGAGGGATCTGCGGTGCCATGAGTGTGGCGGTCCGGACGGTTGACTAATTCCCTTTTCTGCTATCTTTTCCATGCAGGTCAGCACCCACTAGAAAAAGGGTATTTTGCATGCCATCACCAAGGAGGTGCAGAACCTGGGGGTCTTTGACAGGCGGAGCACCCACTGCCACAAACGGTGGGAGGACCTGCGCCACTGGGCAAAGAAGACGGAGGAGGCCCAGCTGGGGCTAGCCTCGCAATGTGGAAGGAGTGCCTGTCACACCATGACCCCCCTGATGTTCTGCATCCTGGCAGTGGCCTATCCGGAGTTGGATGGGCGCTTGAATGCATCACAGCAGCCACAAGGGGTTGAGTACAGATTCTGAATCCTGACTTTGCGCGCGTTAAGGGTTACCTGGGTGGGGGATGTGGGCTGTGGGTGCCCCTAGGCCAGCGCGAAGATGGCAGAGTAGGTCACTTGTTGGGCAGGCTCTGAAGCACTCCTACCACAATGGTGTTAATGGGCATCTACTACTGGGCAGGTTCCTGTGGTTTTCAGGTGTGCAGGTAATGGCGGTAGGCATTGTACCCCATGGGCTGGTGACTCTCTTAGTAACTGGTAATGCATGGCCTAGTGCATAGAGCTGCTCCTTGGGTGTTGTGTATGCCAACGTTGGTGGTGTTGCTGGCATTGACCAAGTGTATCCTCTGTCTCTCCCCCCACTTTTTGTTTTTTCACCCTGTCCTTGTGTGCATTAGCATCATCTTGCGGAGGAGCAGATGCACCGGCGATGGAGGGAGCTGCATCCCACATGGGCCTGTAGGCCGAATCCACTGACGGTAAGGGCACCAATGGGATGGAGGGCGAGGGGAGCACCACGACGGGGGCACCACAGACAGCGGCTCCTCCTCCGATGGATGCTCCCTGGCAGTGGCAGACACCTCTGTGCCCATCCCAACAACAGGTACATCCGCCACCCCCCCTACCAGCACCGCCCTCCCAGCAGCCCCTCAGCGTGTTTCCCGTGCCTGCTCACCCAGGAGCCCCAGGAGCCTCCTTTGCCCCAGGCACCTCAGGCCCTGCCCTAGTCAGCCCTGCTGCCCTCAGTGAGGAGGCTATTGACCTCCTGAGATCCCTCACTGTTGGGCAGTCAACCATTCTGAATGCCATCCAGGGTGTCAAGTCCCACTTGTGGGACACCCCCGCGCCGCACGGCCACCAGCTGCTGTGTGTGCCCCCTCGCCTTGCCCCTGCCTCGCTGCCTGCCTCGCTGCCGGCTGACGCCGCTGGCGTCGGTTTTGCTTGTTTTGTCTAGCATTTGTGCTTGTTTGAACTGCATTTTCCTCCCGTGTTAGCAGCATTTGCCTGACTTTTGTGCCTGTATTTTTTTCTAATCAGTTTCTTCATTTTCCTCCCGTGTTACCAGCGTTTTTTCTGACTTTTGTGCCTGTATTTTTTCTAGTCAGTTTCAGCCCTTTGCGTTCTCCTGCCTGTCTGCCCACCTCCCTCCCCGCTCCCCGCTTCCCGCCACCACCGCTGACCACGCCCCTTTTTCCTTTCTGTTCCCTCCCCGCTCCCGCCTCCCAGCTGCCCCGCCCACCCGCGCACTTGGCCTTATATGGCGACCGTGCAACGCAGGTGAGTGTGACCCACTTGTGGGACACCCCCGCGCCGCACGGCCACCAGCTGCTGTGTGTGCCCCCTCGCCTTGCCCCTGCCTCGCTGCCTGCCTCGCTGCCGGCTGACGCCGCTGGCGTCGGTTTTGCTTGTTTTGTCTAGCATTTGTGCTTGTTTGAACTGCATTTTCCTCCCGTGTTAGCAGCTTTTGCCTGACTTTTGTGCCTGTATTTTTTTCTAATCAGTTTCTTCATTTTCCTCCCGTGTTACCAGCGTTTGTCTGACTTTTGTGCCTGTATTTTTTCTAGTCAGTTTCAGCCCTTTGCGTTCTCCTGCCTGTCTGCCCACCTCCCTCCCCGCTCCCCGCTTCCCGCCACCACCGCTGACCACGCCCCTTTTTCCTTTCTGTTCCCTCCCCGCTCCCGCCTCCCAGCTGCCCCGCCCACCCGCGCACTTGGCCTTATATGGCGACCGTGCAACGCAGGTGAGTGTGACCCACTTGTGGGACACCCCCGCGCCGCACGGCCACCAGCTGCTGTGTGTGCCCCCTCGCCTTGCCCCTGCCTCGCTGCCTGCCTCGCTGCCGGCTGACGCCGCTGGCGTCGGTTTTGCTTGTTTTGTCTAGCATTTGTGCTTGTTTGAACTGCATTTTCCTCCCGTGTTAGCAGCTTTTGCCTGACTTTTGTGCCTGTATTTTTTTCTAATCAGTTTCTTCATTTTCCTCCCGTGTTACCAGCGTTTGTCTGACTTTTGTGCCTGTATTTTTTCTAGTCAGTTTCAGCCCTTTGCGTTCTCCTGCCTGTCTGCCCACCTCCCTCCCCGCTCCCCGCTTCCCGCCACCACCGCTGACCACGCCCCTTTTTCCTTTCTGTTCCCTCCCCGCTCCCGCCTCCCAGCTGCCCCGCCCACCCGCGCACTTGGCCTTATATGGCGACCGTGCAACGCAGGTGAGTGTGACCCACTTGTGGGACACCCCCGCGCCGCACGGCCACCAGCTGCTGTGTGTGCCCCCTCGCCTTGCCCCTGCCTCGCTGCCTGCCTCGCTGCCGGCTGACGCCGCTGGCGTCGGTTTTGCTTGTTTTGTCTAGCATTTGTGCTTGTTTGAACTGCATTTTCCTCCCGTGTTAGCAGCTTTTGCCTGACTTTTGTGCCTGTATTTTTTTCTAATCAGTTTCTTCATTTTCCTCCCGTGTTACCAGCGTTTGTCTGACTTTTGTGCCTGTATTTTTTCTAGTCAGTTTCAGCCCTTTGCGTTCTCCTGCCTGTCTGCCCACCTCCCTCCCCGCTCCCCGCTTCCCGCCACCACCGCTGACCACGCCCCTTTTTCCTTTCTGTTCCCTCCCCGCTCCCGCCTCCCAGCTGCCCCGCCCACCCGCGCACTTCGCCTTATATGGCGACCGTGCGAACGCGCAGCGGTCACGCGCAGCGGGCGCGCCGATGGTGCGCCAAAGGTAAGCCCGTCTGCGCCCGTCCGCGACCGGATCGCGTCCAGCGCCAGGACCCCTGGCCAAAGAAGATCCAGACCGACCCGCCTGACGTACTCCGCCGCCACCCTCATCGCTCTCAACACCGGCCGACTCCCAGACTGCCACCAAGCCACACCACGACGCACCCACGGACCCTTCAGCTGCCACGCCTGCAAGTTCTCCCGCACCCAGACCAGACGCACACCAGCACCCGCCAAGTCGAACACCAGCAGCACCCACCTCAAGTGCATCCTGCTCAACACCCGCTCCGTCCACAGACACGCCATCGAACTCTGGAACCTCCTAGACGCCACCGCCCCGGACGTTGCCTTCCTCACGGAGACCTGGATGAACGCCTCTTCAGCTCCCGACATCGCCATCGCTATCCCAGAGGGCTACAAGATCGTCCGGAGGGACCGAAACGCCAACCAGATGGGAGGAGGCATCGCCATCATCCACAGAAACACCATCCGGATCACGACCAGCACCGACATCACCCTGACCAGCGCCGAACACCTGCACTTCCAGATCCACACCAACCCGAACACCACCCTCAGAGGCACCCTGATCTACCGACCCCCTGGTCCACGCACGCAATTCAGCGAGGACATCGCCGACTTCGTCAGCCCGCATGCCCTCCCCTCTGCTGACTACATCCTCCTGGGAGACCTCAACTACCATCTGGAGAACAACAACGACCACAACACCAGCACCCTGCTCGACAACCTCGCCAACCTGGGACTCAAGCAACTGGTGTCCACCCCCACCCACCTCGCCGGACACACACTCGACGCCGTCTTCTCATCCAGCACAGACATCCTCTTCAGCCACGCCACAGAGCTTCAATGGACGGACCACAGCTGCGTCCACTTCACCTTCAAGAGAACGACGACCCACCAACACCAGCAACAAGCCGCCCACAGAAGCTGGAACAAGATCACAGCAGACCAGCTCGCCACCTCCCTGAGCCAGCACCCTCCTGCCAGCTCAGCGAACCCCAGCCAGGCCGCCGACAACCTCACGAAGTGGATCAGCAACTGCGCGGACGAGCTCGCCCCGCTGAGGACCCCGCCTAGCAGACCCGGCAGCAAGAAGGCCCCATGGTTCACCGACGAACTCAAGTGCTCCAAGAAGAACCTCCGAGCCCTCGAGAAAGTCTGGAAAAGGGAACCAACACCGGACAACAGGACCTCCTACAAACTTGCCACCCGGAAACACCACCAGCTGATCCGCGCCGCCAAGAAAACAGCATTCAAGGACCGGTTGGACAACAACGCACACAACAGCAAGGAACTCTTCAACATCGTGAATGAGCTCTCCAACCCCAGCGCAGGAAACAACGAAATCACCCCATCACAAGACCTCTGCAACTCCCTCGCTTCATACTTCCACAACAAGATCGCGGACATACACAACAGCTTCAACAACCAACCAACGCACACCATGACCGAACAACCACCCCCCACCACCACCCTCCACGCCTGGACCCCGATCAGCACCGAAGACACCATCCGCACGATGAACTCCATCCACTCCGGATCACCGACCGACCCCTGCCCTCACCACGTCTTCAACAAGGCCGACGCTGTCATCGCACCCCACCTGCGAGACATCATCAACACATCCTTCGACACCACCATCTTCCCCGAGAGCTGGAAACACGCCGAACTCAGCGCTCTACTCAAGAAACCAACAGCGGACCCCACCGACCTCAAGAATCACCGCCCCATCTCGCTTCTCCCGTTTCCAGCCAAAGTCATCGAGAAGACCGTCAACAAGCAGATGGCCGCCTTCCTCGAGACGAACGGATCCCTCGACCCCTCACAGTCCGGCTTCCGAGCCAACCACAGCACCGAGACCGCCCTCATCGCCGCCACCGATGACATCCGAGCCCTGATGGACAATGGAGAAACAGCGGCCCTCATCCTCCTAGACCTCTCCGCGGCATTCGACACGGTCTGCCACCGCACCCTAGTACGGCGCCTCAGCAACATCGGAATCAAGGACAAGGCGCTGGAATGGATCATCTCCTTCCTCGACGGAAGAACACAGAGAGTCCGCCTACCACCGTACAAGTCAGAGGCCTCCGAAGTCATCTGCGGCGTCCCACAAGGATCATCTCTGAGCCCCACCCTCTTCAACGTCTACATGAGCCCCCTCGCGGCCATCGTACGCAAACACAACCTCAGCATAATCTCCTACGCCGACGACACCCAGCTGATCCTCTCCCTGACCAACGACCCCGCCGCCGCCAGAGCCAACCTGCACGAAGGGATGAAAGAGGTAGCCGAGTGGATGACGACCAGCCGCCTGAAACTGAACTCGGACAAGACGGAGGTTCTCATCCTGGGCTCTTCACCCTCCGCCTGGGACGACTCCTGGTGGCCTCCCGCCCTGGGCACCGCACCCAAACCGACAGACCATGCACGCAACCTGGGCTTCATCCTGGACTCCTCCCTCTCCATGACCAGGCAGGTCAACAACGTCTCCTCGGCGTGCTTCAACATCCTACGCACACTTCGGAAGATCTTCTGGTGGATCCCCACCGAGACCAGGAGGACCGTCACCCAGGCCCTCGTCACCAGCCGACTGGACTACGGTAACGCCCTCTACGCCGGTACCACCGCCAAGCTCCAGAAGAGACTCCAGCGGATCCAGAACGCCTCAGCCAGACTCATCCTCGACATCCCACGATCCAGCCACATCTCCGGACATCTGAGAGACCTGCACTGGCTCCCCGTCAACAAGAGAATCACCTTCCGCCTCCTCACCCACGCACACAAAGCCCTACACGACCAAGGCCCGAGCTACCTCAACAGCCGAGTCAACTTCTACGCTCCCACGCGCCACCTCCGATCAGCCAACCACGCCCTCGCCGCCGTCCCCCGCATCCGAAGAGCGACTACAGGAGGAAGGTCCTTCTCCTACCTGGCCGCCAAGAACTGGAACTCCCTCCCGACCGACCTGCGCCTGACCCAAGACCACCTCTCCTTCAGGAAGAAGCTGAAGACCTGGCTATTCGAGCAGTAGCGGCACCCCCCCCCCCCAGTGCCTTGAGACCCTACGGGTATGTAGCGCACTTTATAAGTGTCATTGATTGAAGAGCCATTTGCAAGAAACAAATGCATACCTGGAGGGCATTCACTCTGGTGTGGCAGCCCAAAAGAGAGCATTTCAGGCTCTACCCTCCTCCCTGATGGCAGCCCTTGTCCCTGTCTCTAGCCTCCCCCCTCGAACTTCCTCTACTCTGTCCCAATCCCCTCAACCCCAGCCTATCCTAAGCACACCTTCAGACCAGCATTCACCCAAATCAACACACAAAAGTGGCTCAGGCAAACACAAGCACCACACTTCATCTCACAGGCACTCACACAACCACCATCCCCATGCAGACACACCAACATCCACTGCCTCCACTGTGTCCCCCTCTTCCTCGTCATCCACCTCCCTCCCAGTAGCGTCTCCACTCACACCTGCATGCACTACATCCTCATCTACTACCTCCATCACCAGCACACCCATCACAACACCCCTCACTGGCAGTCACCACCCCCACATCCATGAACATGTCCCCTGTGTCCTCTCCCAGTGTGTCTGTGACCCCTCCTCCCAAAGTACACAAACGCAAGCACCCACCCACTAGCCATCCACCTCACAACAGCATCCAGCCCATGCACCTGTCCCAAACACAGCAGACACCACCTACAACCACTCCATCTTCCTCCACTCCTAAACCCTCTCCCTCTTCCCACCCCAGTGTCTCTAAGAAGCTATTCCTGCCAAACATTGACCTCTTCCCTACCCCTCCCCCCATCCTTCCCCTCGGGCCAGGGTGTCCAGAACCCAGCCCAGCACCTCAGCCACCAAGTCGACGTCCGCTGTGGTTCCTGCAGCTAACAGAGGCTCAAAGAGGGCACCCGGCAGCCCAGCCAGTGTGCCACCAACACCTGCAAAGGACAAAACCATTCCGCCACCTGCCAAGGTGAAGAGGGGGACAGCATGCAGCAAGGGGAAGGTGCACCAACCACCCAGCAAGGCCACCTCAAAGACTCCAGCTGCCAAACCCAAGGTGACACCACCATCTGCCAAGGTGAGAAAGGGGCAGAAAACACCAGGCAAGGCACTTCATCAGTCAGAGGCTGCAGGTGAAGGCCTGGTGGCCACCAGCACAACCGCGAGCACTGCCACCTGCACTGTGGCCCGCACTGCCAGCAGCCCCCACTGCTAGCACCTCCACAAGCACAGCCACCTGCACTGCCGCAAGCACAAAGCAGCAGCAGCCCCAGTGGTCAGCCGTCCGAGGCTGCAGGAGAACGGCTGGGGCCTCCACCCACCACTGGCAACACCGGCACCTGCACCACAGCCAGCACCGCCATCTGCACCGCCACTAGCACCACCACAGGCTCTGCCGCAAGCGCCTCCACCTGCACCACTGACAGTAGCACCACTACCAGCAGCAGCAGCCCCAGTGGGCAGCCGTCTGAGGCTGCAGGAGAAGGGCTGTAGCCTCCCACCGCCACTGGCAGCACACCCACCAGCACCAGCACTATCACCAGTTTGCAGCCTTAGCCGCCGCAGTCTAGCCCTGCCTCCATAGACTATCATGCAACCTGGTCTCTGCAAATCTCATGCCTCAGACACCCAGGTGAGGGATTGTGAACTGCCACACCCCAAGTGTTGCATCACTGAGCACAAGGCCCCCTCCAGAACCAGTGGAGAAAGGCATCCACTCACCCAATCCTTGGCAGGATGAAGCACACTGGCCACAAAGCCCTCTCCAGAACCAGTAGAGATATGCATCCACTCACCCAATCCTTGGCAGGATGAAGCACACTGGGCACAAAGCCCCCTCCAGAACCAGAGGAGATTTGCATCTGATCAGTATAGGGAAAGGTGCGGAAGACATTGTGACGCGAAGGGTTAATTAGCTTGAGCAGTGTAGATGAATGTGATGCCTGCTGAAACACCCCCCCCAAATAACGTGGAAAAGTTCATGATATTATTTTCAAGCTTGTTTGTGTAGAAGACTCCGTCTCAACCTTGAGAACGAGAGTACAGGGAGAAGATGGAATTAAAACAAAGGCTGGAGAAGGGCAGAGCAGCCAAGTACTGATAACATAGCTAGAAAATGCCAGAATGAGATAGAATCCAAGCTTCGAGTTATTTAAGCACTGAAGTGTGGGTGAGGGATTTGAAGCTCGCAGATGGAGTTGTGAAAGCTGCCATGGCCCAGCGCTGACTCCCTGTTGTGCTGACCGTGATGCTTGAGGGGGAGAGAGGTCCAAGCAGGCGGTAGAGGGCTTACCAGCATTTGGTGGACTAAGTTAAGTTCCACACAGGGATGAAAGGCCTTTGTTTCTCTGCTCTATTATTATGACTGATTATTTATGCTTGCACGGTGTTTATAACCTGAAGTATTCAGCTCGTTTATATTTTGCTTTCTAAACCTTGTAGTATGAACCTGCTACAGTAACTGAAACATGCATTTTGGTGTGCAGTAAATCAAAGCTTATCTGAAGTATTTAATTTGTTTATATTTTGCCTCCTGAACATCGTAGCGAGAGCCTGCTGCAGTAATTGAAACATGCATTTTGGTGTGCAGTAAATCAAAGCTTATCTGAACTCATTTATATTCTGCTTCCTGAACATCGTAGTGTGATGCATTTTGATATACAGTTAATCAAAACTTATATCTGTCAATGAACTCTTTGCTTATATATATATATATACTCATAGATGCTCTTTGTAGTGTACTTATGTATAAATAAATGCTTTTCATTGCTATTCTTATTCTACTATTGTTAATGTGCTAAATGCCTACATTTACCTGCAAGTCTAGTAAAGCTAAATTGTATTTATAATTGGCGTGTGGTCCTTCATTGAGCGTCCTTATTGACTTAAACCAAACAGGTGTCAACCAGCCACCTGGATAAGACATTTGGGCCTGTATTTATACGCTTTGTGACGCAAAACGGCGCAAACCTACAAAATACAATGCCATTTTGCAAGTTTGCGCCGTTTTTGTGTCAAAAAACGACGCAAATGCGGCGCAAAAAAAGTATAAATACGGGCCTTGGTACCAGAAGTGGGGTATAAGTCAATAATGCCTCTTTGGGGACGTAAGAAAAGTGAGGCAAAGAGCGGAAGGCAGCATGGGGCAGAAGCCAGATCCATTCCCGGGTGATTAGCAACTGACCCGTTCTCTGGTGTGGCAGGACTCCTGAACCGGTGGGCAGCGCCGGTGTTATGGGAGGCATTAGATGAGAAAGTGACTCCTCTCTTATTGGAAGATGCGGTTGAGAGGGTGAAGCTAAGAGGGTCGAAGCTGGAGCTGAAAGCAGCAGGGCAAGTGGGATGGCTTTTCCTGTCTGCGTTCCGTACGGTATACAGGAAAACATTAACACAAGATGCAGGGATAAGAAAACTGCGGGATGAGGTTGTAGCCTTGCAGGAAAGGCAGTTACTTATGAAAGGGACCATAGAAAGTGCAGTGACTTGGGGTGATCAAATGGAGGCAAGGTGCACCGCATTAGCAGTACGAGTAGCAAAACAGAAGAGTAGGCAGAAGCCTAAAATGCCCTCAACTGTGCAAGTGAGGGCACTGGTACGCAAACAGAAGAGTAGGCAGAAGCCTAAAATGCCCTTAGCTGTGCAAGTGAGGGCACTGGTACGCAAACAGAAGAGTAGGCAGAAGTCTAAAATACCCTCAACTGTGCAAGTGAGGGCATTGGTACGCAAAGAAAATTGGGATCCACATACTTGGGAGGATGAGGTGGAAGTACGTGTAACAGAACTAGGTGGAGTTGAAAGTGGAGAAGGACGTGTAGGTGAAATTGAAGGTGAAAAGGGAGTTAATGGTGGGCAAATACAGAATTCTCATTTGGTAAGAGATTATACGCAGAGTGAGTTGTTGGAGGGAACCCGTATGTTTAGGCAGATGCCTACAGAGCCCTTGTTTAAATGGTTGGTGAGATCGTGGGACACTGGAGCAAAAGATGCACTACAGAATCCTTTTACGCTAGGTCCCATCACAGAAGAAGATCCGTTTAAGATGAAATGATAGTACAGGATGATGTAGATGATGTAGTGATGTGGAGCCTATGGCAGAGGCAGGGAAAAAAGAGGGTGCCACAAGATTGGGCCTTAGTGGAAATAGAACACATAACTGATGATCGGCCAGTCACCTTAAAAACATGGGTCCCCTTACTAGGTTGGACAAGAGAAGGAGGGGTTGGCAATAAAGTAGGCAGAGCGCAGGAGTTTGCCATCGTGAAGTGGAAATGGTATCTGCAGCTGAGGGCAAAACCAGGACCAGCAGGAGTGTCGAAGTTACAAGAAGATAAGCTAGGGGCAGTGGACTTGCAGGCAATGGCCCCTGCGCCAGAGCCCTCTGAAATGGAATCCTCACCATTTAAGACAGCCCCACCTTTTGAACGACTCATCAAAGAAGAACAAAATGCATGGTTCACAGATGGTATCGCCCAGTACTATCAAGGAAAAAGACAATGGAAAACAGTCGCATTCCAGCCTGCTACAAAAACGATGTTGCTGCGAGAAGGGGATAATGAATCAAGCCAGCTTGCAGAACTGCAGTGGTATCAGCAGTGATCGAACAAGCCCCCATCAGAGAGAAAACATTTGTGTACACTGACAGTCGGGCCACTTACCAAGGACTAGTAAGCTGGGCTCCGACTTGGCGCAAGGATGGATGGAAAATCAAAGGCACCCCCATTTGGGGAGGCGAGCAGCTATGGGAAGAGATGTGGAAGAAAGGGCAAAAGTGTCAAATCTATGTGGGACAGGTGGATGCCCATTGCCCATCGGATACCTCATATGCATCTCTATTCAACAACACCGCAGACCAAATGGCTAAAATGTGAACGGTGGTCATCAAGGAGGAAGCTGAAGCTGCTTTAGCAAACAGGGCCCATGCAACATCCGGAAATTTAGGAGAGAATAGCACTTATGCATGGGTACAGCAACGACAAAGTCCAGTTACTAAAGAACAAGTGCAACAAGCAGTAAATGAGGGCCCCATATGCAACCAGATTAGACAAATGCCCCTGCAAAAGAAGCCTAGCGGCCATATCAGAAGAGGAACTGCAGCTGCTATAGTCTGGCAATTGGACTATATCGGGCCGCTACCAAAAGAAGGAGGGAAAAGCTACGTATTGACCACGGTGGACACCTACTCTGGCCTTATGTTTGGTATGCCCTGTAAGTCTGCAGATCAAAAGTCCACTTTGCGAGGGCTAAACTACCCGATAAAACATTATGGGGCACCTGATGAGATACAAACAGATAGGGGCACACACTTATTCAGGGAAGACAGTGCAGGGCTGGGCGCAGGAACAGGGAATTTGGTGGATTGTGCACCATAGTTATTATCCACAAGCTGCAGGCATGACTGAGAAATATAACGGATTGTTGAAAGAACAACTAAAAAAGTTACCAGCACATCAGACTATAAAAGGATGGAGTAGTAATTTAGACAAAGCCTTGTTCGAATTGAACAATAGACCAGTTGGGCAGTAGACTCCTTTCATTCGGATGACAGGGCATGATAAAGAAATCACCCACACAATGATTGTCTAGAAAACAGACCCTGGAGCTCGATTACCTTTACAGGCTACGTCTGGCAGTATAGGACTGGACCTGTTTACTTCAGAGGATGGAGAAATACCTGTAGGACAGGTGAAAACTGTTCCCTTAGGAATAGGAGTAAGAGTACCACCTGGAACATATGGTAGAATTGCCTCTCGATCCAGCCTAGCCATCAAGGGAGTGTCGGTGGTAGGGGGAGTCATAGACCCATATTATAGAGGAGAGGTTAAAGTAGTATTACTGAACCAAGGAGATGCTACTGTATTGTATCAAGCACATGACAGACTTGCTCAATTGATTTGTGAACAAGCGTACACCTCACACATTGAAGAAAGATCTGCCCCCAATAATACCCGGAGAGGTGAGGGAGGATTTGGAAGCACAGGAAGAAAAGTATGGGTGAACTATCCAGGAAAAAAAAGCCAGAGGCAGGAGAGATATTGAGTCAAGGGGTGGGGAGTACGTATATTATACTTTTAAAGAACTCTAATGTACCTGTATTTGTACCTGCAGTGAGACTTACCCCACGTTCGTAAATGATGACATCTGCGTCGATGACGTGGTTCCTGTTTGTGGTCAGACCGAATGTAGCAGAGAATGTTGTTACGGACCTTCATGTCACTTGTGCACCTCAAGCCGCTAACGTAACTGATGACCAGGGAAATGTTTCACTTTGCAATGTGAAGGTACCTGGAGGCAAGTGGATGGCTGCCAAAGCTGTAACCTGGAAGGTAACTGGACAGCAAATCCGACATGCCAACGGACTGAACGAGGTGCAGGGGACGCCAGCAGTAGTACAGACTTTGAGTTATATGCTAAACATGATATGTAAATATTGTGATACCAAGACACATGGTGGTTGTTACAATGAACAATAGAACACCAGCCCCCATGTTTTATGTAACCGAAAGACGCATGGTTAACAACTTAAGCAACGTTTCTATAGTGCGATATAGAATAGGATGTAAGCAAGTTCTGCATGCAAGCATAATTAATCGTATTGTGTTACAGATAAATATTGTCAAGGGGAATGTCTCAAAGTATGATCCATTATGTGCACCATGGGCACCACAGTTATGGCCCTTGCCAAAGTTACGCAATAGAAGAGATGTAGGGTCCTTGATAGCTGGGGCCACCGGAATCGGGGTAGGAGCCCTGAATTCTTTTGATGTTGAAGCCATTAGGAATAAGCTATCTTCTACAGGATATAGTACAGGAGAAGCCATAAAAGTAATTTCTCAGTGGGGGCCCACACACTCACAAGAAGTATGGAAAGTCCTGCGTGGGTTGTATCGCGATTGGCAATGGCATAATATCACTTATGGACAATTCAGAAAAAAAAAAAAGAAGCTTTTTAAACACACAAGCAGTGTCCAAGGGCATCCAGTGCATACTATGGCAAAGCATTGTTAATCTACAGTATGCAGACTTTAACGCAGAATGGGGACAGCCTCAGGGTGAATATTGGAGACAACAATTGCATTTGCCTGAAGAAATATGGGTAAAACCCATACAGTTTCACGGTGAGGAAGAAATGTGTTATTCTCTTTTTGATATAGTAGGAAGTGATCTTCCTCCTGACATATGGTGCCCCTTTGTATTACTACCCGTAGTGATAAGTAAAAGAATGATGGATACCTCACACTGACAAAAAGTAGATTGATTAAACAAATCACACTGTAGATCCAACTAGATGTGCAGATTGGTCTAAGGGGTGGATATGTACCCACACTGGACGGGTGCTAGATCCATGTCTTCACACAATACCAGGAGAATGTGAATGGTTACCTTATCCTATTAAATGGCACAGACTTATATCAGATAGGGACAGAGAGTATATGTTATGTCATTAATCATCCCTTACTTATTAACGGATTTATACAAACCACCGGAGAGCAAGTAATGTGTATGCGCAATATTACTAGCATTATTGACATAAGCACACACATCTTGTTCCGACCGACTAGGTTCACCATAACCGCATTACAGACGTAAATGCGTGTGCAGTTAGAGTGGAACATCTTGCTTGTTGTAAGCTACCCAGATTAGAGGCAATGAGGCACTAAGCACAAGTTACCTTTGCTAAATTTGATATGGCAGCTAAATACACCAAGGATACAGCCATACTGATGACCATAAACGCTAAGGGGCATATTTATACTCCATCTGCGCCGATTGTGCGTCAAATATTTTGACGCACAATCAGCGAAAACTTTGCCTCGTATTTAAACTTTGACGCCCGCGGACGACAAAATTCCGCTGTATGCGTAATTTTTTGGATGCAGCAACCCGCCTTGCGTTAATTATATGCAAGGTAGGCGTTCCCGTCCAAAAAATGGCTTAAAGGGCTGTGTGTCGTATTTATGCTTTCAGGCAAAAATTACGCACGGCCGGGAGGCGGAGCCAGAAAATGACGCACAGCCCGATTTGTGTAAAAAAATAACGCCTGGGTCAGGGCAGGCGTTAAAATGGGCAAACACACCTGTATTTAATCAGAACACACAGAACAAACAGCAGAGCAGCAGAGCAGAAACAGGGAGCCATGGAGGTGATACTAATCCAGCGTGCACGCAGACGCAGAGCCCAGCAACAACAACAGCAGCTACAACAACACCAGCAGGGACCCCAAAGGCAGCGCAGAAGGCAGGAGAGGATATTCCACCCAAGAACCACCCTTCAGGGCCTCAGGGAACACGACATCATCCAGAGGTACCGGTTGAACTGGCAGGCCATTCAGCAGCTGCTGCGAAACATTGAACAGCAGTTGGCCCCCACTTTGGTGACACCCCGCACCATCCCAACAGAAACAAAGCTGCTTGCCGTACTTCATATGCTGGCAAGTGGCTCTTTCCAAACAACTGGTGCCCTGGTTGGCGAAATATCACAACCATCATTCTCCGCCTTTTTGCCCAAAGTACTGGATGCCATCATTCGACTGACACCCCGCCACGTCTGCTTCCCTAACACACTGCAGAAGCAGCAGGAAACAAAACAGGGGTTCTACCTCATCAGTGGCTTCCCACATGTCCTTGGTGCAATCGACTGCACACACGTACGCCTTGTGCCACCTGCTGCAACTGAACACCTCTACCGCAACAGGAAGCACACACATTCCATCAACGTTCAGGCCATAGTCAATCACCAGGGATTGATCACCAACATCGTGGCTAAATATCCTGGGAGTGTACATGACTCATACATCTTCCATCACTGCACCATCAATGAACACTTCCAGGATGGACGGTATGGCAATGGACTACTAGTTGGTAAGTACAAAAACCTACTTATATACACACTGCACAGCAACCCTCTAGGACACACAACACATACACCACAACAGCAACATGTGAACAGGAACACACTGAGGTCGTGACATCGCTAGCCATGTTTCTTAAGTCACCATTGAACCCGTCACACATCAGAAATTACTGTACAGCCTAAAATTAAGACGTCAATGAGTGTGGTTGCCTAAATGTCACCTTGCAAATTGTAAGTGTCCCAATGACCTTTACATGAATCCATTGCATAAGTCTAAAGGTATGGGATGTCCAGGGTACATTGATATGAACGTGTTAACAACACTGTCAATTTTAACTGTGCATAGAACTATCATCTCACCCCCAGTGAAGACACACGGACACCTCTATGACAAGTCACAATGCTAGGGAGGGCACACTGTACTGCAAATCCCAAAACATACTGCTGACAAACGTTTAGCAGACAAACACTCGTTCAGCCAAGGAAACAACACAATGCAGATGGTACATCCTACAAGCATAGGATGCCACATTATTACGCAAAAGAGTCACAGACAACACAAGACAACTACTGCCATGAAAGGTTTTTTCAATAGTGCCAGCTACATCAACATGATCCCAATCATTTTCTCTTGCAGCTGATCAGGGGTATGGCATCCAGCCACGGATCATGACACCATTTGGCAACCCAAGTACTGCTGCAGAGCGTGCCTACAACGACGCCCATAGGAGGACACGCAGCATTGTCGAGTGGACCTTTGGCATCCTCAAGTCAAGGTTCTGCTGCCTCGACATCAGTGGTGGTAGCCTCCTATATTCCCCGGAGATGGTCTGTAGGATCATCCTCACATGTGCAATATTGCACAACATTTGTATCAAAAGAAACATTCCCCTCCTGGAACCAGAGCCACACATGCTCAAAGAGGAGGATGCTGGCCTGCAACAGGAGGGGGAACTACAGAACGCGGCCGCTGGTATACGCAGGCAGCAACACATCGTAAATATTTTCTTTCGAATATGATCACCTTCACCACTTTAGTTAACGAATTTAAATAAACACCTATTCTAATCACCATATCATGGTCTGGCTATTCCTTTTTGCACACCTTCATCTCTACTTATCAGAATAAGAGTGTTGCCTCTGGAGCATTGCTGAGATACTGAGTAGGACACGGAACATCCCAGAGCTATTGTGATGCCTAACATACAATGGTCACATACACTCTTAATGACATATATCATGTACATATCTCCTTTGAAGGCCAATAGCAGAGGACCACAACTATTTCACATATACATGTTGAAATCAAGGTCCAACGCAGCATATGGCACAAAACTATGACACCATCACTCAATAAGGGGAAAACAAGCCTCATACTTGAGGCAGACAATGTGCTTTGGCATCAGTAACAGGAATGCCTGACCAGAACCTCGACAGCAGTAAGTCCAACTGCATCCAATCTTTGCAAGGACTATCTGTGACTAGAGTTCCCTAGAAGCAGAACATAGACAGCACAAGTGCCACACATATGACAAACATTGCACACATAACATTCCATGTACATGTCAGCCCATTTCCTAACTCCTGACACACCCATGCACCTGGTCACAACCCACCTGTCGGAAGAGGTCCCTGGAATACTAAGGTGTGTACCCTGATATTACCTCCTCTACACACACAGACCAACATTAGCAAACCAGTGTGCTACACCCTTTCCTATGGTATGCCATTGTCATAGAACATCTGACTGCAAGGACGTCAGGTCAATTTATACACTGTCTTCTAGTTTCAAAGCCCTGTTAGCACATGTAGATTGCTTCCCCTTGTGAAAATGTCTGTTGGCCCTTAGAATGCAAGTCTCACCTACAGGACTGGTGAGAAACAGATGCAGCCCGCACCTGTGATCACCTCCATGCACACCACCCATTTTAAAAAGCACTGCCCCGATGATGCCTGAAACAGCATAGGAGTTGCCATTATGTCAAATACACCGTCAAGCATTGATACTAATTAAGCCGTGTAACACAGCTCTTGGGTTCATTTGTCACCTTCAAAAACACAGGACGTACACAGTTTGACATGTCAACTGTCTAGTTTGTCCTCCAAACAGTCTCAGTCAGATCACTGATTACTTAACTTGTCAAGTAACTGGATCCTGAATCACCTTGCATTCTGTCAGCCTGACTGGCAACTGTCTGTGCGTCACACTAAAGTATCCCTGTGTCTACATATGTACCACACTTGCGTTAGCAAACCTCTCATTCATCAGGGGGCATTGGGCATGGGCTTCTTCCATGCATACCCAAATACATTGTATAGCATCATCTGCCTTTTAACTGTACCATTTGAGTTACATCCTCTTGGAAAAGCAAAATTCATGGCCCATCCCTTGTCTGGGTTGCATTTATGCATGAATGACAAAGTTTGACAGTGTCCCAGGGCCGTAGGCAGGGATTGGGTACGGGGCTTTCAGCACAACCAGCAACCTCTGATAATGTCCATGAATAATACACAAATGTCAGGACCATGACAGTTCAAACACAGAATCACAGTGCGCACAACATAGTGATGGGCCGTGTGTGGTGAATAGCTGCGAGAATAATCAGCACAGATGCTATGATGTTCCCAGATGCAGTGGGAAGTGCAGAGGCCAACCTGTGTACAAATGTTGTAATGACACCTGCCGGAACATGACACCTGAGACATTATCTCACTCAGCACACCAAGGTTGCCCTGCTGACTGTCTCATTACACGTCTTTAGTGACAGGGTGGGACCATCCACATGTTGGTTCACATGTCCACATCTACTTTACTTACATTGATCAACCAAGGATACTCAGTAGATACAGGAATAGCTGCCACTGACTCATGATGAGTCCTGGACCGAACTGTGACAAATTACACCCCAAAAAATATACAGGATCATCATTGGACCACACACATGAACAAGACACCTATGGGCAATTGATCACTGGAAATAAGTGGACACGTGCTGTCTTGTATGCTGGTCCACTACAGCCACTTGATAGTTGGGGCTCACTTCTATGGCCTCAACTGTGGTGTCATCATACATTTGAGATTCACCCTTGTCTGTCTGTGCAAACAACATGGTACCCTCTTCCTCAATGCATGTGTATGACTCACTGTGGCATTCTCCAAGTAGTGCCTAGGAAGCTCTTACCAATACTCTAGGACATAGGATGTAGAAAATGTGGACCATTGACATGAACAAGCGTCTGCCATCCATCTGGTGCATGTTATCTCACATGTGGTGTCTACGTGACCCTAAAACTTGGAAGTACACTTTACGGGTTTTGTTACATGTATGACTAACACATGCCCTCGCTCATTTCCAATATGACTTGCATCTAAGGATTGGACACATGGACATCACATTCATACAACCATATGTACAATTATGCTTCATGTGATACACACACACTTGGTCAACCAACACATTAGGGGGGTTATTCTAATTTTGGAGGAGTGTTAATCCGTCCCAAACATGACGGTAAAGTGACGGATATACCACCAGCCGTATTACGAGTTCCATAGGATATAATGGACTCGTAATACGGCTGGTGGTAAATCCGTCACTTTTCCGTCACTTTTGGGACGGATTAACACCTCCTCCAAAATTAGAATAACCCCCTAGATGTCAAAGCACACAATTTGAGCCAAAGGCATTTAGGTATTGTACATATGTGCGTCACATTGCTATCCTCTCCTTATGCCAAACATGCCCAATATGTGCAACACATATATGTAGGCCACACTTATGACCATCTATTGCGTCAGCCAACTGTAAAAATACTGTGAAGGGAGCAGTGGATCATGTTCCGCTGCAGTATGATGTCACACATGTGAACATACACCATCAGCACCATACTGTCTTCAATTAGACAATCTCTGATGTGTCCCAAATGTAAAATAACCAAAAAACAAGTAAAAATGCCCCAAACCAGTTAATGCACTGTAATTTTGACGTCTCTAGCGTTGTGCGTCATTTTTTGACAACCAAAACTGTATTTGCGTCATTTTTTTTTACGCACAGGAGTGAAATTTAGCCCGCATCCAGATATTTGTACAGTCCATGTATCATTATGTGGATGCGGGTTAATATTTACGTCTGTGCGTAAAAAAAATGACGCAAATACAGTTTTGTGAAACAAAAAATGACGCATAACGCGAAAAAGGCTGGACTTTTCATACAGGAAGTGATGTAATAGGATATCCTGTTTACAGATCATGTACAGTGGGTGTACTTTCACTTTGCAGTCTATGATCCTTCTAGACTGTGTGGCTGTGTAGAGAGTGTTGTCCTGAGATTTTGTGCTGTTTCTGTCCTGTGGGCTATCTATATTGTCAATTTGTGAAATAAATATTGTTGGTGTATACTGTACTACTGTGTTTTGTCTACATTTGTCCATTTATCTTGTGTTTTTCTTGTTTGTAGGAGTCTGTTGTGGGTAGAGTTAGTTTGGGGATAGTTGGGCTCTTTTAGTGTTTAGGTTTACTTTTTTTCTGTCTTTGTACCCCTACTTTCCCCCTTTTCCCCTTTCTATTTATTTTACCCCTATTCCATTTCACTTATAAGTATGTCTGGTAGGCCACGTCTTGGCAGGATGGGGAAAGAGGAGTTGGGGGGTTCATCTGGCTTGTGACGCATTTCTTGCTGCTCATGATCCAGGCAGGGGGCAGGGTGATACAGGGGTATCCGACAGAGGCACGCAGAATCCGGTGTGGAAAGGTGCTGCATCACCTGCAGTGTGTATGCCAGCCAGAGGAGTGACCACCAGCTGAAGCACCGGTGGGTTGACCTCATCACCAGGGAGCAGGATCTCTTGGACCACCTGGGAATCATGATTGGTGGCAGTGTTGGTGTGTACGAATCATGTTAATGTGCACAATTAAATGCTCTGTTGTGACATCAGGGGATCAGTACAATGTCTGCCAGCTAACTTGCTGACTGTGTGTAATGCTAGGGAAATATAAGGGGATCATTGATGCACTATGGCAAGGATCACAATTGCTAGCTGTCAGGTAGCACGTGCTCAGCAAACTTACAGGTTACTTTTCCATGAAGGAAATTGGTGCGGCCTTTTTGTCAGAACAGCTAACAAAATATGAGCCAATCATGTCTATATAGGGTACTATTGACAGAGAAGTACAGATGTACCAACATTTAGGCCAACTATGTTGACTCAATTGCTAGACTGACTTTAGAATCACTACATGATGCTGAAAATGAGTGCTGCCTTCACGTAAATTGATAATAGCAAAGTGGCTCAGACATATGTCTCATGTGAGTCTGGTGAGTGTGGAAGGAAAGCGTTCACAGAAGTACTATGAATGTGTGGGATTATTGTGTTCCTTTATCTTTTTGGATACGTGTCACTTCTTCATTTGAAAACATCGTGAAAAGGTGTAAGGTGCCCTCAGGTAACATCTTAAGATGTTTGTTGGAATTAGTTGAGCCACAATCAAAATATGGATGGCAGTCCAAGTGAATGCACATGGCCTCACATCTCCATGGTTGGTGCAAATCACCATATCTGGGCCACATCAGTTGACTATACTGTAACAACAGGATGGCTTACAAAAGTCCCTACCCCTCCCTCTGTACATTGGGCCTATGTGCAATAAATGTGTCATGGCCACAAGGCATGCTTGACTGGTAATGCAGTCCTCAAGTAACCAGGCTTTGGATGTCTCTCTTGGATGCACATGATGAGACGATTACACTCCATATTTTTTAGTGCTCACCAATTATGGGGCATGTTTGCAACCATATGATAGTTAGGGCCAATGTATGTGTGCAGATATGTGTGTAACTGTCACAGGAGACCCATGCTATGTACAAGTTGGCCGTGATATATCAGATGCAGTACCATCATGTCTGAATGGCTGCTTTTCCTCATTCAGCCTACACATTGTAAATGTTTATGAAATTGTTGCACTGTGCACAGATTTTGAGCACATTTCTTCCTTCCATACCTTACAGGTGGACCGGCACCTTACACTGTGGGAGAGGTGGCGACATTTGAGGACCCCGACCACTCCAGTAAGTGTTGATATGTCTGTTATGTGTTGTGTTTGCTGGTTATGGACTCGTGTGAGTTGGACGCATAGCAAGGTATGATGCGTTGGGAAAGCTTTTCTCTTGTTCCATGAGTGGGAATGCAGTTCTCACATGTTTTGAGTTTGCCAATGCGTATCCAACGGTATCATGTAGGGATTGTAGGACATGCCTGTAGGCCCCACTGTGAGTACAGGGGTTAGTCATGTGTATGACACTTGTATCACCAAGAGTCGCAATGGAAGTCAGCCCCAATTTAGTCAGCCTGTCAGACCCACATTCTCTAAGATTGGTACAGCAAATATCTTTCCAATAGACATCTGCTTCCCTACTTACCTACGTTTTTTTGAAACAGTAGGTAGAACCTCCTAGCAGCATGTACTTCCACATGTAGTGCAACAAGTCTGTGGAACCTGAGTGCAATGGCCTCGGTGTGCATGCAATTCATGATCATGGGTGTTCTAGCAACTCTGTGTCTGATGTAAGTCAGGTCTCACTGGAAGTATATGTTGTGTACCAAGTTCTGCATTTCCTGGCATGTCTGACCCTATGAGTGCTCTAGGGTTTGCTGACTCCTAATTGTAGATAGACCTTACCTGTGGTGTGTCTGTAGAGACAAACATGTGTGGATTTTCCTATATACTCCTCGGTGTACATGTTGTTGACAAATTATAGTTGTGTATCCACCGCCCCCCCTCAAACACGGCCAGGGGTTTGTGAATGGGGTACCTAGTACTGATGCTACGAGTATGTTACACATACATGTGAATAAGTGACGGTTTGGTTGCATACTAGTATACACACTCAGGTTTGGCACTTGGTACTATACTGGCAAGTCCAGTTACAACTTGCAGACCATGTGGCTTTAGTTTTGCTTTCCGTACACTGACATTTGTAGCCCAGGTCTTGGCGGAGGATATGCAGCATGATTCTTAGATGATAACTGGCAGAACTCAGATTGCAAGTCAAAGCCAGTTATTACCCATCTTGTAGGTTATGGATGTGCTTTGTGTGATGTGACCTTTGTAGTCTGGCCTGCCATATACTTCCTCAGGACATTCAATGCTCTGTATTGTGATATGAGCTGTTACAAGTACAGTAGATGTAATGTCTGATTAACTTGCTGTGCCATTTCACACAATGCAGTTACTAATGTAGAATATCTGCATTTGTCTTCACAGCTGCTAACATGACTCCAGACCAGGTCTGTGAATTTCAGCACCGGGCCATGCGATATCAGCACATCCTGCTGGTGGAGTCGGGGTTCCGGAGGATGGCCCGGCGATATCGCCATGAACGGGCCTCCGGGGCATGGAGAGCCTTCCCACAGGGTGGGCCTACTTTGCCCACCACAGCCACCACCAGCACAACCACCAATATGAGCCAGGTGGCCCCACCCACAGCTGCCACTGTTGGTCTAACATCTGCTGGACTTCCTGGCCCCAGCATTGCCACGGTGCAGGACAGCCCACTAGGCCTGGCACCACACCCACACAGACCTCCTCCACCGGTACCCAGACTGCCACTGCTCCATCTGTTGACCCTGCAGCCTTCAACCGAATGGAACATAAGATGGACAAAGTGCTGCGCAAGTTGAGCCACCTGAGCCGGGACATGCGGCACATTAACCGGCGGGTTAAGTCCATTAAGAGGACACTCCGGAGGGCCAACCTCTAGACACTTTTTTGATGGACATGATTCCCTCCCCTCCCTCCTCTTTCCTTGTTCTTATAGTTAGTGGGCTTAGGGGGCTTAGTGTTAGGTTAGTATAGGCTGTTGGTTTAGTTAGTGTTAGTGGGTGGGGGGTCCTCATTCTTTATATTTTTACTTATTAAGTGTGTGGGTGGGTGGGTTTGGGGGCTATGTTGGGGTTCTTGTGTGTTAAAAAAAGTATGTATACATATATATATGTATTTGTATAGGATAGTATAGTATGTGTTTAGGTTAGTATGTGTTGGCCTCCATGTGTCCCGTCTCATAAGGGGGGCGGGGGGTAGATGTTTAGAACGTTTCGTTACATGTGATAAGTAAGTATAGCTTAGGTTAGTTAGGGACAGATGTGGGTAATGAGTAGTCAGGGTAGATTAGGGTAGGTAAGATTTTTCCCTCAGTTTCATCATCTGTGATTAGCATTTAATAAATATTTGGTTACCCCTTAATAATATGTGTTGAATGGTACTTGATCGTGGGTTTGGATTCAGTGTACATCAATTTGGTACTATAACATCTGTGTCCTACGCTACAAACAAATCCCAACTGAGCTGTACGATTGCCAGCTAGCCCAGAGCTACCTTGCAAAGTGTCAACCCTTTGTTGCAACCACCAATCACAGTTAATATGGATCCCAATGTGTTTCTGTTGATAAGTGTGTTTTCAAAGTCACTAACAGTGCTTCCAGACTTGATATTGGGGAAACAGTTTTAGGTCTGACTGCAGTGTGATGATCATGCACACCCTTATAAGATGAGTTCTCATTGGCAAACTTGTATTCTTGTCTTCATAACCCTCATACATCATTTGTGACACAGTTCAGCATGATTACCTATTTGTATGTTAACTCAGACACCTTCATTTGTGCAGTTCTTTTTAGTGTTTACTTAGATTAGTGTGGCATGCTTATTGTGTTATTTGTGCATGTTTACAACATTTTGCAGCCACTATTTGATGACTTAGTTATCCCCTGAGGAAGCATTCTTCTGTCCAACACAGCATGGTGGTGTATGGTTTCTCACTTCATCCGATTTGTCCCTCAGGAAGGGCAGATTATGATGCAATCATGGGCACTGTGCAGAATTCTCTGTCTACATATTACCAGGACAGTTGTATTGACAAGCTACGTAATTTGACAGTAGGCACATTTCAGTTATGTACTACACAGTTGATATGTCACATTACCCAGAGACAGATTTGTTGTGTAAGTGCTATTTATTGAAACGTGCTGTAGTGCTATCTGTACATTATCCTTGATTGTGAGTCCATTATAGTGACATTTTAAATAGGGATCCTACCCAAGGGGTTATGGAAATGCTTTTGACATGCTGGGGTTGATGTTTCAGACAGTGCAGAGGGACAAGATTTGGCAATGAGTAGGAGAGAGACAATCACTGGGCTGGGTGACAAGATGTACAGTGGTTTGCAGAACAGTGCTTGAGTAAAGTTGTTGCAAGACTGGCAAGTTACAATGCGCAGGACCTTGGTAAATGTGGGCCATGTGGCAGGGACAAGTGCTTCCGGGTCATTTTCCTTGTGAATGTGATCTGTTCCATGTCTTCTTCTTCTGATGTGTGTGTTGCCTGCTTTGTCCTTGTTGTTGTTGGTTGTGAAGGCAACACACACACCTCAGTGTTAGAAGACGTGGAGTCAGATATCCCGGTCGCTGCTCCCTGTGATGGTCTTAAGGGCAGTACTGCAGCAAGGAGGGTCTGCTGGTTCTTGAGAATAGCAGCCACATCACGATGGTAGGCAGCCAGGTCGGCCCTGAGGGAGTCATGATTGCATTTGTGCATGCAGTGGAAGGTTTGGGGTGCGAGCTGTTGTGGCAACTCCCTTACTGCAGTGGTGAATTCTTTGACAGTTTCCTGTAGTCCTTGCAGTATGGATGTTAGGGCTTCCATAGCTGCTGCCTGATCTGCAGATGACATCATTCACAAACGCATCCCCTCAAGGCTGGCTGCCATAGTTTGCATCCCCACCCGCACCTCCTTGTCCAGCTCCCGCTGTACTCCAACTACAGTTCTCTCAAAGCTGGTGCCAGTGTCTTCTGAGTCAGCTGTATTGGAGCTGGCAGGTCTTTCAATTGGGGTGGTGGGTGGATCCTCTGTGATGGCTGCTTATTCTGAGCTCGTCCTTGTGACTGAAGGTGGGGTCTGGAGGGTGTCAAGGATCTTCTGGATAGTCTCCTGGGGAATGTTTATTGGCTCGTCATCCATGTCATCAGGGAAATATGGGACAGGCATATCGGCAGGAGATCCATCTTCCTCTGCAATGAAACAGGGTACAATTAGTGTGTTTGTGTTGTGGCAATTTTGATGTGACGTGCCTGCCTTTTGATGAATTCACTTTGTGATCTTGTTTTGTGTTAATTTCTCCAGTCCTTCAGATGGGCATTCTTCCAGGCCTATGGCCCACCTGTGTGTCACATGTATGTTATTGACTTATCAGACTTGTCAGCCTTGTTGCCTCTAGGTGTTGGTTATGCCAAATAGTGAATTGCCACCTTCTTTTCCTACTCGACCCTCCGTGTACATCCATTCTCATGGTGAGACCTTTCACTGGCTGTGGGTGTTCTGATGGCCCTGGCAGCACACTTAACAATCAGGACCTGCCCCAATCTCTGATTTTTCACATCCACTGAAATATAATTGACATGTGGCATATCCCATGCATGGCAATGTTATGATCCGATATGGATGTTGACATTGGTAATGTGTCCTGCTGATGTCGGGGAATGTGTGTTACATTGGATTGCCCTGATAATCGTATCAGTGTCCTATTTCCTCCTCTGACTGTGCAGGTGTATTTCAGTCACCAGTTCCATGTGTCCCCCCCTCAATGCTGTTGTCTGAGCAGTATGACATTTGGGATGTTGCATTGTTACCCAGGCACAGGATGGACCCTGACATATGCAGCATGGGTGTGTCCTTAGTGCTATGTTGCTCCTATTGATGGTTACATTGGCTGATGTTTGCGACAACTATGGGCATTGACATTTGAGAGTACTGGGGCCTTTGTCTTGTTTCTGGGGATTGTTGCAGTTGTCATCCTCACCCCCTAATTTAGGTGTGTATGATCCATCAGGAGGTTACTGTCATTGGCTACTTGAGCTGCACACAGAGCAGAGGTGGTAGTGGCACCTGTTGTCGCAGTTACATTCCAGTTGTCGGTATGGCTAGAGGTTGTTAATAGGGCCCTAGTTAATGTAGGGGGTATGTTGGCTGATGTGTGCCGGGATGTCAGTTTGACGTAGTGGCCTTCCCTCCTTGCGTGGCTTTCCCTTTGCTCCATCGTTGGCATGACAGCATGCCCCCATGGGACTGTGGTTCGTGTTGTGAAATGGTGTGCCCCAGGTCTTCTCAGAACAGGCCAGCCCCCCTGTTGTGCCCCTTTACCCATGCCACTCCATGTATTAGATGACTTCCATGCATTTAGTGGTCGGTATCCCCCCCTGCTCACAGTTGACATTAGTGCATTTTAATTCCCCATGCGACTTACCCTGCATGTGCGTTGTCTCCTGGTAGTCTGCGCTGTCCTGTCCTTGAATCCCTGTGACGATCTCCTCAGGGATGACGGCTGCGACCATCTCCTCCATGTGGTCCAGGGCCTCCTGGTGTGCTGGACTTCCCCCTCCAGTCTGCAGTGCTGCCTTCCTGTTCCTGGCCATCTTTTCCTTGGTCCTGCGCTTGCAGTCATGCCAGCGTTTCTTGCACTCGATGACTGTTCTGCATACTTCAGCCACACCGTTAATCTTGTCAACAATTTGTTGCCATATAGCCTCTCTCCTACTGATTGGCAACTTTGATGTGACAAACAGTTGGTGCTGGTGTTCCTTCACCTCTTTAACCAGAATTTCCTGCTCCTCTGCACTAAAGCGACACTTTTGTTTCTTCTTAAAAGTGTCCTGGTTCTTGTGTGGGACATCCTGTCTGGTTCCTGGTCTGCTGTCATCTTCCTGGGGTCTGTAGTGGCATCTGGGATCCCTTTTGGCTCTCCTCTGGTAAAATGGCTGTGTTCGCTGGTTTTCTTGACGCTATTGCGTAAAAAAAACGGCGCATATCCGGTTTGCGGTGTCGTAAATCGACCCACAGTCATTTCTGCCACGTTAACGTTGTTTTCCTTTACGACTTGATGCCGCGGTGTGCGTAAAAAATAATGACTCCCACCTGTTGTTTGCACTGCCATGAGTCAAAGTAGAAATATGACGCCTGCGCAGCGCACTAAAATGGCGTTAGCCAGCGGTAATATTTTTGACGCACAGTCCTGTGGTTGCATGCAGAGCACCTTGCTAAAGGTGAGCAGTGTACAGTGTGCCCTGTCTATAATATGGACTCTGGAGTACCTCCCATAATCTCTCCTGTAGGAAAGTGAGCTATTAATTGGTGAGGGCACTAACCCTCAGCTAGTAACAATATTACAATCAGTGATAGGTCCAGTCATGTCTCCATAAACTAATTCTTGCTCAGACTTGGTAGTTTGGCGATGAGCAGTCAGGCTTAACTTAGGAGACAGGTATGTGTAAAGCATTTAGGCCCTCATTCTGACCCTGCCGGTCATGGACCGCCAGGGTGGAGGGCAACGGAAGCACCGCCAACAGGCTGGTGGTGCTTCCAGGGTCAGGAAAGGGGATCCGGCGGTTTCCCGCCAGATTTCCCCTGGCCCAGGGAATCCTCGGGATTCCGACCCCCTTCCCGCCAGCCTGTTCCTGGCGGTAAAACCGCCAGGAACAGGATGGCGGGAACGGGTGTCGTGGGGCCCCTGGGGGCCCCTGCACTGCCCATGCCACTGGCATGGGCAGTGCAGGGGCCCCCTAACAGGGCCCCACCATGATTTTCACTGTCTGCTATGCAGACAGTGAAAATCGCGATGGGTGCTACTGCACCCGTCGCACCCCTGCAACTCCGCCGGCTCCATTCGGAGCCGGCTTCCTCGTTGCAGGGGCTTTCCCGCTGGGCCGGCGGGCGATCTTCTGGTGATCGCCCACCAGCCCAGCGGGAAAGTCAAAATGACCCCCGCAGTCATTTGACCGCGGTGCGGTCTTTGGGCGGTTTCCGCCCGGCGTGCGGCGCCCGCCGCCTGCCGGGCTCGGAATGAGCCCCTTAATGTCACCAAAATAGTAAATAAGTAAAAGACACAACACAGTAAAAATCCAACAATTTATAAAAATAGAGATTTTTTTTATCTTTAAAATTACACCAAAATGACAAAACATCCAATGTAGGGGACCAGAGATATGAATGTTTTTAACAAATAAACTGTAGTATAGTACCTGAAAGTATAAACAGACAACTTCTTCTATCTGGTCGTGCTGGGCCGGGCCAAATCCAATATTTCAAGCCAACTGCAATAGAGTGCAGGTTCGAATACAGTCTTAAATTGGTCCGGCTGAAGGTTTCCCTTCACAAGATGCGCCAACAGTCCTGTTTATGGTTCCAAAGAGCACAAAAACTTAAATTAACCCCTTCGCTGCCAGGCCTCTTCCCCCTCCTGTGCCGAGCCTTTTTTTGGCTATTCGGTGCAGTTCGCGCATAGGCCCTCATAAGTTTTTGTTCACATAAGCTACCCACGCCAAATTTGCGTCCTTTTTTTCCAACATCCTAGGGATTCTAGAGGTACCCAGACTTTGTGGTTTCCCCAGAAGGAGGCCAAGAAATTAGCCAAAATACAGCAAAAACTTCGTTTTTTTTAAAAAAATGGGAAAAAGGGGCTGCAGAAGAAGGCTTGTGGTTTTTTCCCTGAAATGGCATCAACAAAGGGTTTGCGGTGCTAAAATCACCAGCTTCCCAGCTTTCAGGAACAGGCAGACTTGAATCAGAAAACCCAATTTTTCAACACAATTTTTGCATTTTACTGGGACATACCCCATTTTTACGATTTTTTGTGCTTTCAGCCTCCATCCAGTCAGTGACAGAAATGGGTGTGAAACCAATGCTGGATCACAGAAACATTTCTGAAAAGTAGACAAAATTCTGAATTCAGCAAGGGGTAATTTGTGCAGATCCTACAAGGGTTTCCTACAGAAAATAACAACTGAAAAAAAAATATTGAAATTGAGGTGAAAAAAACTGCAATTTTTCTCTACGTTTTACTCTGTAACTTTTTCTTGCAATTTCAGATTATTGAAAGCAATATACCGTTACGTCTGCTGGACTCTTCTGGTTGCGGGATATATAGGGCTTGTAGGTTCATCAAGAACTCTAGGTACCCAGAGCCAATAAACGACCTGCACCCTGCAGTGGGTTTTCATTCTATACCGGGTATACAGCAATTCATTTGCTGAAATATAAAGAGTAAAAAATAGCTTTCAAGAAAACCTTTGTATTTCCAAAATGGGCACAGGATAAGGTGTTGAGGAGCAGTGGTTATTTGCACATCTCTGAATTCCGGGGTGCCCATACTAGCATGTGAATTACAGGGCATTTCTCAAATATACGTCTTTTTTACACACTCTCTTATATTAGGAAGGAAAAAATGTAGAGAAAGAGAAGGGGCATTAACACTTGTTTTGCTATCCTATGTTCCCCTAAGTCTCCCAATAAAAATGATACCTCACTTGTGTGGGTAGACCTAGCGCCCGCGACAGGAAATGCCCCAAAACACAACGTGGACACATCCCATTTTTTGACAGAAAACAGAGGTGTTTTTGCAAAGTGCCTACCTGTAGATTTTGGCCTCTAGCTCAGCCGGCACCTTGGGAAACCTACCAAACCTGTGAATTTGTGAAAACTAGAGTCCTAGGGGAATCCAAGATGGCCTGACTTGTGGGGCTCTGACCAGGTTCTGTTACCCAGAATCCTTTGCAAACCTCAAAATGTGGTGAAAAAAACACATTTTCCTCACATTTCGGTGACAGAAAGTTCTGTTCCACTCAGCATTCCCCCAAGTCTCCCGATAAAAATGGTACCTCACTTGTGTGGGTAGGGCTAGCGCCCACGAAAGGAAATGGCCCAAAACACAACGTGGACACATCCCATTTTTTGACAGAAAACAGAGGTGTTTTTTGCAAAGTGTCTACCTATAGATTTTGGCCTCTAGCACAGCTGGCACCTAGGGAAACCTACCAAACCTGTGCATTTGTGAAAACTAGAGACCTAGGGGAATCTAAGATGGGGTGACTTGTGGGGCTCTGACCAGGTTCTGTTACCCAGAATCCTTTGCAAACCTCAAAATTTGGCTAAAAAAACACATTTTACTCATATTTCGGTGACAGAAAGTTCTGGAATCTGAGAGGAGCCACAAATTTCCTTCCACCCAGCGTTCCCCCAAGTCTCCCAATCAAAATGGTACCTCACTTGTGTGGGTAGGCCTAGCGCCCACGAAAGGAAATGGCCCAAAAAACAACATGGACACATATCATTTTTTGACAGAAAACTGAGGTGTTTTTTGCAAAGTGCCTACCTGTAGATTTTGGCCCCTAGCTCAGCCGGCACCTAGGGAAACCTACCAAACCTGTGCATTTTTTTAAAACTAGAGACCTCGGGGAATCCAAGATGGGGTGACTTGTGGGGCTCTGACCAGGTTCTGTTACCCAGAATCTTTTGCAAACCTCAAAATTTGGCTAAAAAAGCACATTTTCCTCACATTTCGGTGACAGAAAGTTCTGGAATCTGAGAGGAGCCACAACTTTCCTTCCACCCAGCGTTCCCCCAAGTCTCCCGATAAAAATGGTACTTCACTTTGTGGGTAGGCCTAGCGCCCACGAAAGGAAATGGCCCAAAACACAACGTGGACACACCACATTTTTTCACAGAAAACAGTGCCTATCTGTGGATTTTGGCCTCTAGCTAAGCCGGCACCTTGGGAAACCTAGCAAACCAGCACATTTTTTAAAACTAGACACCTAGGGGAATCCAAGATGGGGTCACTTGTGGGGCTCTCACCAGGTTCTGTTACCAGGAATCCTTTGCAAATCTCAAAATTTGGTCCAAAAAACACTTTTTCCTCTCATTTCGGTGACAGAAAGTTCTGGAATCTGAGAGGAGCCACAAATGTCCTTTCTCCCAGCGTTCCCCCAAGTTTTCCGATAAAAATGGTACCTCACTTGTGTGGGTGGGCCTAGCGCCCACGAAAGGGAATGGCCCAAAACACAACGTGGACACATCACATTTTTTCACGGAAAACAGAGGTGTTTTTTGCAAAGTGCCTACCTGTGGATTTTGGCCTCTAGCTCAGCCGGCACCTAGGGAAACCTACCAAACCTGTGCATTTTTTTAAAACTAGAGACCTCGGGGAATCCAAGATGGGGTGACTTGTGGGGCTCTGACCAGGTTCTGTTACCCAGAATCCTTTGCAAACCTCAAAATTTGGCTAAAAAAGCACATTTTCCTCACATTTCGGTGACAGAAAGTTCTGGAATCTGCGTGACAGTGCAAAAAAAAAGATCAACCCCACTGGTCCTGGAGGGGGCAACATGCCCTGTGCTCAGTACTGGGGAGTGCAAGGCCACAGTGTCTCAAGTGGGTGACTTGCCCACTGACTTGTCCTGCGGAGTGCAAGGTCACAGTCTCTCAAGTGGGTGACTTCTTCCTGCAGCTGGGGCTGCCTCCTTGCCCTTCCTTCCTGCAGCACTTGGGGCTGGCACCCTTTCTGTCTGGCTGGCTGGTGGCTGGGATCCTTTCCCACCTGGAGTTGCTGGGGACACTACTGTGCCCGTGGACTGGGTGGCTGAGGTGCTTGCCTGGGTTTTGACCACCCTGGCCTGACGTGAGGGACGGGGTGGAGGGCTAGGGAAGAGGTCAATAATGGCAAGGAAAAGCTTCTTAGGGACATTGGGGCAGGAAGATGGAGAAGGAATGGGAGTGGAGGAAGAGGGAGTGGTGGTAGGAGGTGTCCGTCTGCTGTGTTTGGGTACAGGTGCCTGGGCTAGATGCTGTTGTGAGGTAGATAGCTCAGACACCAGTCTATGGGTGTATGAGTGCTTGTGCTGGTTTACTTTGGGAGGAGTGGGCACAGACACAGTGGGAGAGGACACAGGGGACGTGTGCATGGATGTGGGGGTGGTGACTGCCAGTGAGGGTGATAGGTATGCTGGTGATGGTGGTAATGGATGAGGATGTAGTGCATGCAGGTGTGAGTGTAGGTGCAACTGGGAGGGAGGTGGACGAGGAGGAGGAGGGGGACACAGTGTAGGCAGTGGATGTTGGTTTGTCTGCTTCTGGATGGTGTTTGTATGAGTGCCTGTAGGATGAAGGGGGTTGCTTGTGTTTGCCATGTCCACTCGTGTGTTGTCCTGGGTGCCTGCTCGTCTGACTGTCTGCTTGGGAAAGGTTGGGGTTCAGGGGAATGGATTGGGAAGAGGAAGTTGGTGGGTGGAAACAGGGACAATGGCTGCCATCAGAGAGGAGGCCAGAGCCTGGATTGATCTCTGTTGGGCTGCCAAGCCACTGTGAATGCCCTCCAGAAATGAATTGGACTGTTGCATTGGGGCTTCCAGCCCCTGGATGGCACTCACAGTGGTTGACTGCCCAACAGAGATGGATCGCAGGAGGTAAATAGCCTCCTCCCTCAGGGCAGCACGGCTAACTGAGGTGCCTGGGGCAAAGGAGATGCCCACACTCCTAGGTGAGCAGGCATGGGAAACTCGCTGAGGGGCTGCTGGGAGGGCAGTGCTGGTACAGGGGGTGGCGGCCTGTACCTGTAGCTTGGGTGGTCACAGAGGTGTCCGCCACCACCAGGGAGCTTCCATCGGAGGAGGTATCTGTGTCCGAACTGTCCCCTCCATTCTCTGCCGTGGCGCTCCCCTCGCCCTCCGTCCCACTGGTGCCCTCACTGTCTGTGGATTCAACCTCCTGGGTCCTGTGGGATGCAACTCCATCCGTTGTCGGTGCATCTGCTCCTCCGGCAAATGATGATAATGTACATAAGGACAGGGTGACATAACAAAAAGGAGGGGAGACAAAGGATACACTTGGTCAATGGCTGCAACAACACCACCGTCGGTGTTCACAACACAGTAACACACAGGGAACAGCCCTACGCATTAGGCAATGCACTACCAGTCACAATGCTAGTCACCAGCCCATGGATAGGAACACTGTGGTAGAGTGTCAGTAATAGAGGTACACGTGTGTCTTTGATATAATGGTTTATTAAGGTAAATAAGAGTTTGACAGTTTCCTATCCTTTTATCCTTGGTCTGTCTTGGTTCTTCATCTTTTTTTCTTTCTCCTTTTATCTTCATGGTTGTCTCTCTTTTGTTCTTCTTTTATCCAGGTAGCGACTCAGGAGGAGCATGCAAAGAAAGAAGAACACAGAAGGTTGCTATGTATGCTCTCCTTTGTTTTATTTCTTTCTTTCCTCTCACTGTTTCTAATTCTTTCTTTCTCTCTGTTTTTCTTGTCTTTTATTGTGCTATTGTTTCCGCTTTCCTCTCTGTTCTAATCTATCTTGTAGTTTTTCTGGATTTCCTGCTTCACTTCTTTTCTCTTTATCTTCTCTTTGTATTTCTCTTTTCTCTCTGTCTTAGTTTTACTTAACTTTCTTTTCTTGAGTTGCGTTTCTTTCTGTCCTGTTCTATTGCTTGAGTATGATTTTTCTACTGTTCCAAAAAGGTCAAAACAGATAAAAAATACTAAAAAAAAAAATGTATATATCTATAAACAAACAAATATCATAAATAGCATAACCTGATTTCCTTTTATCTCTTTTTCCTTTTCTCTCTATCTATACACCATCTAACAAAATGAATATAGAAAGAGAAAACCAACCCAAGTTTGGTCAGTATAAAAATCAATTCACCTTGAGGTTATGTCAGCACTTTTCTCTGTACACGTTTAAAATACAGACTGGCATACAAAATAAAAGAAATTGTAGCAAATGCCCCTTTTCGCTCCCCCCCCATTTTCCCATACCTGGTTAGGCCCCGCTCTTCCTAGAGCGTGGCTGGCTTTCAGCGTCTTGCTATCTCCTGGTCGTTACATCTGAGGCTTGGCTGCTGTGTTGCCTTTCCCTCCTCCAGCATCGTGGTCGGCTCTTCCGACGTCTTCCGGTCCTGCGGCGGCGGCGTCTTTCGTTCCTCTTCTCCAGGGGCTTTAAAAGGCCCCTCACCATCCAGCCTCCCGGCGTTCCTCGGCACCCGGGATAAAACTTCCAGGTCAGGTAAGGAGGCACCAGAAGTACCCCCGGGGCTGCGGGCATCTGTGGATGTACCCCTGGGGCACCCGAGTGTTGCGTCTATGAAGGACGCCCTGCCACAGACACCTAACGTAAACTGCAGCATACCTGAGATCCACAGGCCCCTGCCCAGTAATGGATGCCTACAAGCTTGGTTGGAGGACTTTCACATCAGAATCCTGCCCAACATTGGACCTACTCTGCAATGCCAGGTCTGGCCTAGGGGCACCCACAGGGCCCACCCCGCCACCCGGATACTGCCCCACCAGGCGTAAGTTGTAATGAAGGGCACTGCACTCACCCCCTGGTGGCTGCTGTGATGCCCCCAAGCGCCCATCTAGCTCCGGATAGGCCACCACCAGTATACGGGCCATCAGGGGGGTCAGGGTCTGATGGGCACCCCTTCCTCATTGGGAGGCCATCCCCAGCTGGGCCTCAGCCATCTTCCATCCCCAGCGTCTCAGGTCCTCCCACTGTTTGCGACAGTGGGTACTCCTCCTGCCGTAGACACCCAGAGTCTGCATGTCCTTGGTGATGGCACGCCATATACTCTTTTTTTCATGGGCGCTGACCAGCAGAGAAATACACACAGAGAAAGGTATTAGTCCGACCCTCCTGCCTGTTACACTTATGGTCCACCATACCCCTTCCCACCCCCATTAGCACAGACATGGCCCAGCATACATGCTCCAAGCTGCCCAGGGCCCATCCACCAACCCCCCCCCCACATGAGGCCTTCACACACAGCACTCCATACATTCATGCGCCAAGCATCGTACTCAAAGTGTACTCACTTGTTGGTCTGGAGGCCCATATAGCAGTCAGTACTGGGGTAGGATCCCATCCACCAGTCGATCCAACTCCGCTGAGGTGAAGGCAGGGGCCCTTTCCCCAGTAACACGAGCCATGGTCGGTTCCAGACACAGGTCACAGCAGCACTTGCACTGTAGATCCTCTCCTGTTGAAGGTCAGGTAGCAAGTGAGTGAACAGATAGAAAATGGTGGTCACTTCTGCGGCGGTGTGTATCGTCACCGCCGGCATACATCACCATTGGCCACTGTACCCCATAGGGCCCAATGATAGCCAATGAGGAGTTGCACAGCGGTTCTCGGCCGCCTCCCAAAACGGTGCACTACGTCAGCAGAATAACCTCATTTCCACCTGGCCCTCCAAACAGGGCAGGCGGACGCCATTTCAGGGGGGGTGCAGGCCATGGATCCTAACTGCGTTACAGTACACAAATGCACTATTTGGTCATCTCCAACAAAATAATGTTACAATCACATTCTGCATTGAATTGTAGTGGTTGGAATGTACAGATAATGACCAGCTGCTCACTCTATTGCCCCATAGATTGCAAACGCTGCGGATGAATAGGAGATGGAGACACCCCCCCATGTACAGACCTCTGGTGGACTTGGCAACAATGGAGGCCAGGCACATTATCCTCACCTATAGACTTCCCAAGGCCACTATCACAGAGCTGTGTGCTCAATTGGAGCCTGACCTAATATCTGCTATCCGTCACCCTATTATTCCCCATCATTGAAAAAGTAGAAGCCCCTGTTTCTGCAGAAGCAGCCTCCCGCCTATGGAGTCATAGCTGATTGTACACTCTCTCCTTAACATTCCAACTTAACAAATGCTGAAGCAGAACTCCATTCCATGTTGAAAACTTCCACAAGAATGGCATTCTCTGCTTCCAAGGCACACTTTTATGTCTGCCTCTGCCTGAAAGTTACAACTGAGGTAACTGTATAAAATTCAGAATATTAGTTGAGGGATGTGAGTAGCCACCTCAAATAATTATCACAATCTTTGTCAGAGTGAACCCTCAAAGTTGCTAAATTAACTGAAGCTCAACTGCTTGAAGGCTATGGCATAGAGCAGACAGGCTTAACTTAGAGGCAATGAGTGAAGTATTTATGCTGTCTCAAAACAGTAAAAAAGGCAAAACACAAAACAGGAAAAATTACAATCCAATTTAGAAAAATAGAGTAAATGTTAATATAAAATGACACCAACATGAGAAAAATCTAATAAAGGAAACTGGAGCTTTTAATTTTTCAAATTGATGGTTGAAAATAGTGCCAGAAAGCATTAAGGCCCTCATTACAATCCTGGCGGTCGGTGATAAAGTGACGATAATACCGCCAACAGGCTGGCGGTAACTACCGCCAAATTATGACTATGGCGGTGAGAACTCAGATAGAAGGCCACTTTACCACACTGACCGCCAGGGTGGATACAACAGCCCCCACTGTGGTAGCTGCCTACAGCCAGGCGTAATTCAAAGTTCTGCCCACCGTATTATGAGACAGGAAACCACCACCTTTTCTGGGGTGGTACCAACAACATCAAAAGCCTGGCAGAAACACTGCACAGAAGGGAAAGGACTCACCTTTGGAGACACAGGGAACAATCACTCCGCAATGGAGCCTGAACTTCAGATCTTTCCCATGCTATTCTATGTGCTGCTCCACCACAAACACCAACAACGGCGAAGACAACCATGGTGAGTACAGCCACCTAGCACACAGGGGGGGAGGAAAAAGAGAGTAACACACACACGCACCACCACCCCCACTACACCAAACACACAATCAGATGCAGTAATAAAACATATTTACCCTGTACCCTTCAGGAATAATGCAAGGACTACAGGCATTGATGAAAAGTGCGTGTTATAATATAAATACAGTAGAAATACAAAACATCGAACTACTGGTATATACATATGTACAGTTGAAGGGACACTGCCTAGTCCATATTGTGCATGGGCCACAGGCCATAGTTCAAGGTCCCACTTGTCCCCTGCACCAACATGGAGAGAACACTGCAGGGGCATCAGTTGGAAAATAAGCAGGCACCTCAGGGGGATGGGGAACGGGGGGCACCTCAGCCGGCAGATGGGATAATACCACTGGTCCTGGAGTGGGCAACATGCCCTGTGCTTGGTCCTGGGGAGTGCGGGGCCACAGTCTCTCAAGTGGGTGATTTGCCCACATGCTCTGGAGGGGGCAACCAGCCCTGTGCTTGGTCCTTGGGAGTTCAAGGCCACAGTCTCTCAAGTGGGTGACTTGCTCACATGCTCTGGAGGGGGCAACATGCCCTGTGCGTGGCCCTGGGAAGAGCAAGGCCACAGTCTCTCAAGTGGGTGACTTGCCCACATGCCCTGGAGGGGGCAACTTACCCTGTGCTTGGTCCTGGGGAGTGCAAGGCTACAGTCTCTCAAGTGGGTGACTTGCCCACATGCTATAGAGGGGGCACCATGCCCTGTGCTTGGTCCTGAGGACTGCAAGGCCACAGTCTCTCAAGTGGGTGACTTGCCCACTGGTTCTGGAGGGGGCATCGTGCCCTGTGCTTCTGATCCTGGGGAGGATGGGGTGAGTGGGTGGCTTACTCACTGATTCTGGAGGGGACATAGAGGGGACATAGTGCTCTGTGCTTCGTATCCTGGGGAGGATGGGGTGAGTGAGTGGCTTACCCACTGGTTCTGGAGGGGGCATTGTGCCCTGCACTTCTGATCCTGGGGAGTGCAACGTCACAGTCTCTCAGCTGGGTGTCATTCCCACAGGATTTGCAGGGGGCAGGCTTCACAGCAGTCCATGGAGGCAGGACTACAGGCCGTCCGCCGGTGGTGACAGCTGCTCAGTGGTGGTAGTGGTACTGCTGCAGCCACTTGGGGGGGAGGCTCCAGCCCATCCCCTGCAGCCTCGGATGGCTGCCCAGTGGTGATGCTGCTGGTGGTGGTGGGGTAAACTCCAGCCCATCCCCTGCAGCCTTGGACAGCTGTCCACTGCTGGTGGTGGCAGTGCTGCTGCTGGTGGCGGTGCTGCTGCTGGTGGTGGGGGAACGCTCCAGCCCATCCCCTGCAGCCTCTGACGGCTGCACAACCATGGTTGGTGGTGGGGGCTCCGACTGGGTCCCTACACCAGAATCCTTGTCTTTCCTGCCTGCTGGTACAGGCCACTTGCCCTTCCTGGCAGCACTTGGGGAAGGCTCCTTGCCCTTCCTGGCAGCAGCTGGGGATGGCTCCTTGCCCTTCCTGACAGCACTTGGGGCAGGCTCCTTGCCCTTCCTGGTAGCACTTGGGGCAGGCACACTTTCTTTGAGCCTGGCTGGTGCCCTGGATCCTTTCCCAGCACAAGTGGTTGTGGAGACTGTTGATCCAATGGACTGGGAGGCTGAGGTGCTTGCCTGGGTATTTGGCACCCTTGCCAGACGCAAAGGACGGGGGAGGAGTATGCAAGAGGTCAATAGTGAAGAGGAAAAGCTTCTTAGGGACACTAGGGTGGAAAGAGGGAGAAGGTTTGGTAGTGGAGGAAGAGGGAGTGGTTGTTGGAGGTGTCTGCTGTGTTTGGGTCCAGGTACTGTTGTGAGGTGGGTGGCTGTTGGGTGTCTGAGTGCTTGCGTTTGTGTACCTTGGGAGGGGGGGAACTGACACTGTGGGAGAGGACACAGGGGACGTGTGCATGGCTGTTGTAGTGATGTCTGCAAGTGAGGTGTGTGTTCTGCTAGGTGTGGTGGTGATGCTGGTAGTGGATGATGGTGTAGTGCATGCAGGTGTGAGTGTAGATGGAACTGGGAGGGAGGTGGAGGAGGAGGGGGGACACAGTGGAGGCAGTGGATGTTGGTATGTCTGCATCTGGATGGTGGTTGTGTGAATGCCTGTGGGATGATGTGTGGTGCTTGTGTTTGCCTGTGCCACTCTTGTGTGTTGTCTTGTTGCATGCTCATCTGCCTGTGTGCTTGGGATAGGTTGGGGTTGAGAGGAATGGGATTGGGAAGAGTAAGTTGGAGGGGGGAGGGTGGAAACAGGGACAACGGCTGCCATCACAGAGGAGGCCAGAGCCTGGATTGATCTTTTTTGGGCCTCCAAGCCAGTGTGAATGCCCTCCAGGAATGCATTACTCTGTTGCATTTGGGCAAGTGTAGTTGGGGTGGTCACAGAGGTGTCCGCCACCACAAGGGAGCTTCCATCGGAGGAGGTATCTGTGTCCGAACTGTCCCCTTCTGTCTCAGCTGTGGTGCTCCCCTTGCCCCCTCCCCTCCATCCCACTGGAGCCCTCACCGTCTGTGGACTCTGCCTCCTGGGTCCTGTGGGATGCAGCTCCCTCCGTCGCCGGTGCCTCTGCTCCTCCGCCAGATGATGCTAATGTACATAAGGACAGGGTGACAAAACAAAAAGGGGGGGTTGGAGAGACAAAGGATACACATGGTCAGTGGCTGCTCCAACACCACCGTTGGCGTGCACACCACCATCACACACAGGGAACAGCCCTACGCACAAAGTAATGCACTACCAGTAATGATGCTAGCCGCCAGGGCATGGGAAGGGGCACATAGCGCCAACTGCAGCACATCTGGGACCCACACAGCACTGACCAGTAGTGGATGCCTACAAGCTAGGTAGCAGGATTATCACTTCAGAACCCTACCCAATATGGGACCCACTCTGCAAAGTCAGGCCTGGCCTAGGGGCACCCACTGACACACATCCCCCACTCGGGTACCCCCTACCATTTGTAAATTGTAATGATGGGCACTGTACTCACCCCCCTGTGGCTGCTGTGATGCCCTAAAGTGCCCATCCAGCTCCGGATAGGCCACCGTCAGTATGCTGACCATCAGGGGGGTCAGGGTTCGAAAGGCACCCCTTCCTCATTGGGAGGCCATCCCCAGCTGGGCCTCCGCTGTCTTCCGTGCCCAGCGTCTCAGGACCTCCCACCGTTTCTGACAGTGGGTGCTCTGCCTGCTGTAGACCCCAGGGTCCGCACGTCCTTGGCGATGGCACGCCAAATACCCTTCTTTTGATGGGCTCTGACCTGCAGAGAAATACACACAGGAAAAGGTATCAGTCAGACCGTCCTGCTTGTTACACTTATGGCCCAACATACCCCTTCACATCGCCATTTGCACACACAGGGCCCAGCACACAAGATGTACGCCGCCCGGGGACATCCACCTATTTCCCATACACGAGGCCTTCACACACATTCCACTCCATGCATTCATGCCACATGCATTGTGCTCACAGTGTACTCACCTCTTGGTCTGGAGGCCCATACAGCAGTCCGTACTGCGGTAGGACAACCATCCACCAGTTGCTCTAACTCTATCGAGTTGAAGGCAGGGGCCCTTTCCCCAGTCACACAAACCATGGTATGTTCCAGACACAGGTCACAGCAGCACATGCAGTGTAGGTCCTCTCCTGTTGAAGGTCAGGTAGCAAGTGAGTGATCAGATAGAAAATGGCAGCCACGTCCGCAGCGGTGCATACTCTCACCGCCGGCGTACATCACCATTGGCCACTGTGCCCCATACAGCCCAATAATAACCAATGAGGAGTTGCACAGTGATTCCTGACCGCCTACCGCAACGGCGCACAACATCAGCGGAATTACCTCACTTCCACCTGTCCCTCCACAAAGGAAAGGCAGATGCCATTTCTGGGGGTGGGCAAGCCCTGGATAATAACTGCGTCACAGTTCAAAATTGGACATAAAGGACAAATGCCACTTATACATTGAAATTTAACATCATGCATTGTACTGTTTTGGCTACGATGGACAGTTTGTGACCGGCTCCTCACTCTTTTGCCCCATAGATTGCTACCACTGCAGATGAATAGGAGATGGAGGCATACCTCCATGTACAGACACCTGGTGGACTTGGCCACAATAGAGGGCAGGCACATTATCCTCACCTATAGACTTGACAGGGCCACAATCACAGAGCTGTGTGTCCAAATGGAGCATGACCTGATATCTGCTGTCACCCCACTGGGATCCCCCTCTTGTGTAAGTCCTATCTGTGCTCCATTTCTTGGCAACTGGTTCTTTCCAATTGATAGTGGGCTTGGCAGCAGGAATGTCACAGCCAATGTTCTCAACAGTGCTGACAAGAGTGTTGTCTGCCCTGATAAAACACATGAGCAGCACCATTGTTTTACCCCAGGTGGAGGATTTGGCCACAGTGAAAGCTGACTTCTATGCAATGGGACATATCCCCAACATAATTGGGGAAATTGATAGAACACATATTGCATTTGACCACCCCTTCAAAATGAACAGGTGTTCAGAAATCGAAAGAGTTTTCACTCAATGAATGTCCAGATGGTGTGCTTGGTGGACCAGTACATTTCCCATGTCAATGCTAAGAATCCTGGGTCGGTGCATGATGCCTATATCCTGAGGAATAGCTGCATCCCAAATGTGCTGGCCCAACTCCAGAGGCACAGGGTGTGCCTAATAGGTGAGCCCTGGTTCCCACCCAGTGGATGTTGGGGTATGGGTATGGTGTGGGCCATAATGGATAATGTGTGGCTAAACGCTGTCCCTCGATATTTGCAGGTGACTCTGGTTACCCAAACCTATCATGGCTACTTACCCCTGTGAGGAATCCCAGGACAAGGGCAGAGGAAGGTTATAATGAGGCACATGGGCAGACAACAAAGATTATTAAACGTACCTTTGGCCGCCAGAAGGCCGGGTTTTGGTGCCTCCATCTAACAGGTGGATCCCTGTACTACTCACCAAATAAGGTCTGCCAGATAATCATGGCATGCTGCATGTTGCACAATCTGGCCCTCAGACACCATGTGCCTTTTCTGCAGGAGGAGGAGGCTGGAGATGGTTGTGTGGCAGCAGGGACCCTGTGGACAGTGAGGATGAGGAGGCAGAGGATGAGGACAACAGAACTGCAGTGATTTGACAATACTTCCAATGACACACAGGTAAGATAGTGTTACTTCATATTACATTTTCATTTTATGGTTAATCTTTGTCACTGGCATGCTGTTATTTCCCACTTCTATGCCAACTCACTTTACCCTTTGGCAACTCATTTTGCAGACGTTGGTGCCCCACTATCGCTCCTGGTTTTATCACTTCAGCCAACTACAGGTCTTTCCTATTTGAGCTTTACTGTACAGTTGAATTGCAATGTTTGAACCTGGTTAAACAAATACATACTAAAATAAGTTTAACATACGCCATACTTGTATTTTTTAAAAGTGTGTTTATTTAAGTGCTAAGAAGTAGAGGGGCAAGTACAATGGGCTGGGGTTATGATGGAGGAAAGTCCAGGGTATTGTTCCAGTCTATTGGTAGCACAGGTGCATTGTCCAAGGGACCATAGGAAGGGGAGCAATGGCAGTTCAAGGTGGACAGGGTGACAGAGTGGGACACAAGGGTGACAATCAGGAGAGTCTCATTTCCTGGCGGGGGCCCTGGCAATAGTCTCTAGCTTCTGCCTGGATTGCAGGGAACGTTTGCGGAGTGATTCTCCTTCTGCAGGGGTAGGGGTGCTGGTGGCCTGTTGGTCCTGTGGCAGGGACTCCTGTCCACTAGTGGCAGTGGGGTGGAAGGCAGGTCAGATGTCTGGTTGGTGGCAGGGTCCTGCTGATTTAAGCCTGCCTCCCTCATGATGTTGGCCATTTCTGCCAGCACGCATGCAATGGAGACCAGGGTGGTGTTAATGACCTGCAAGTCCTCCCTGATCCCCTGGTACTGTCCCTCCTGCAGCCACCTGTTCTTGTGCATGTTGACCAGGATCTGGCCCAGCACGTCCTGGGAATTTTGGTATGCTCCCAGGATCTCAGTGAGTGCCTCCTGGAGAGTCGGTTCCCTGGGCCTGTCCTCCCCCTGGCGCACAGCACTCCTCCCAGTTTCCCTGTTGTCCTGTGCCTCTTTCCCCTGAACCGTGTGCCCTCTGACACTGACCCCAGGTCCCTGATTGTCTTGGGTATGAGGTGCGCCCTGGGGTCCCTGTAGTGGTGGACACACTGCTGTTTGACGTGTCCTGAGGACAGAGGTATGGGTACGCAAGGTGGGTGCTGTGGTGGTGTTTCCTGACGGGGATGCTCTCTGGTGGTGTGTGACTGTGCCTAGGTAACCGACTGTCCAGAGGTCCCTGATGGGCCAGTTTGGCCATCCAGATCCAGGCGACCAGAGTTGCTGTCATCACTGTGGGCCTCTTCTGTTGGCCCTCAGAATGCATGATTGCCAAGACTTGCTCCTCCCATGTTGTTAGTTGTGGAGGGGGAGGTGGGGGTCCACCGCCAGTCCTCTGTACAGCCAGTTGGTGTCGTGCTGCAATGGAACGCACCTTCCCCCGTAGGTCGTTCCACCTCTTCCTGATGTTGTCCCTTGTTCTGGGGTGCTTTTCCACAGCATTGACCCTGTCCACGATCCTCAGCCATAGCTCCATCTTCCTTGCAACGGATATCTGCTGCATCTGTGCTCCAAAGAGCTGTGGCTCTGCCCGGATGATTTACTCCACCATGACCCTTAGCTCCTCCTCAGAGAACCTGGGGTGTTGTGGTGCCATGAGTGTGGTGCAAGTGGTGTGGGTGAGGGTGTGTAGGGTGATGTGTTGGGGTATGTGATGTGGGGTGTGTGGGTAATGTATAGGTGTAGGTGGTGTGTGGCTCTGGTCTTGTCTGTGGTCGTTGTGTCTGTCTCATGCTAATAGTTTTTATTCATAAAGGATTGTGGGAATGTGGGTGGGTGTTTTATAGTGGTCTGAGTGTGGTGTGTGTATAGGTGTCGAGTGTGTGTAGTTTTAATTTACCAAGGTAGTGTTATTTTGTTAGTGTGTGTGTATTTTGAGCGCAGCGGTATGTACCACCAATGGTTTACCGCCATTGAATGTCCGCTGTGGTGATTCTTGGGTCATAATGTTGTGGGCATTGTTCTGTTGGCGTAACGGTGTTGGTTTTGATACCGCCAATTTATCACTTACCTTTGGGCTGGCAGACGTGTGTGTGGCTGTATAGTGACAGATTGGTATGTGTGTGTCATAACATGATTAGTGGATATCCGCCGCTGCTGCGGTATGTTGGCGGAAGGCGGCATGACGGTAAGTGGGGTTTACCACCATTGTCATAATGAGGGACATTGTATAATACACTCTAGACAGCCTGGTGTACGCAAGCCATGACCACTTCATTTCACATAGTTGACAATATGCACAATGGATATATGCAATCATGCAAATCCTCTAATTGTCGTACTTTAAATGTTTGTTTTTTTGGCAGAGACTAAACACATGTCACCTACACATGTACTAATAGTGATTATTGAAAGGATTGCAAATACATTGTGGACCAAGGCATCTAAGTCATTCATCTCCAGAAAACAAAGTATATCAGTCTTATAAGGGCCTACTATGGTCAGAGCATTTAACCACACACAACAGCTAGTACAGCTTCTGTTTCTAATCAATGTACCACTGTCATGTGCATGAAGGTGACATCCGGATTTACCTAATCATGCAATCAGTCCATCAATAGCCCAATCACTGACTGGGTGGCAAGATCACTATCCACACATCAGACATGACTACCCTTCAATCTGTCTGTGAAACATTTCTGAGAGACAAGCCACATCTGATGCTACTATGACAGGTGCACCCAACATGATGCAAGACAAATGTCTGAATACACATACCATGCCACTCACATGTGTATGTGAACTACCACACCTGCACCACATTGGTGTCAGCGCAAACAATAGCTTTACATAGAACCAGGACTCAGTAAACATGACCTATTTAGCAGCTGAACGTATGTAAATAATTCTTTACAATGTGGAATCATGACAGAACCTTTCAATTTACATATGATGTTGACAAACAAATGATTACATTTAAACTGGGAATAAGATTTTTTGACTATTTATCATGCCTACTGCAGTATGATTAAGTAAAATGCTGGGTAGCCACTTACTACCTACTGAACATGAACATGGTACTAATAGTCATTGTACTGACACCAATGAATGTGATCCAATAGGAGTATAGCAATACCTCCATGGTTCCCAACATGTAGGTTGTCCACCCAGAAGAGACATTGCAAAGGTCTCTGTACATCCCTCTCTTACCAAGATGGTTCACCTGGTATGAGGTCTAAATAAGTGAAACAAGTATGTCATGTGAAATGTCAGATGGACATCACAGCCGCACATGGTGCTGTCACTCATCTGTAACCTTCTAACAATCTGTCACATTAGACACTAACCTGCTAAAGGGGTGAAATTGTGTTATATTTGTACTTACCCTCTGTGCTGCCCTCAAATGCCTATCCAACTCCGGGTAAGCCACTGCCAATGGGCAGGCCATTAGGGTGGGGGTCAAGGTCCGACGGGCACTCTGTTCTCTGTGGGAGGACATCCCCAGCTGTGCCTCTGCAGTCTTCTGGGCCCAGCATCTCAGGTCCTCCCACCTCTAACTACAGTGGGTGCCCCCGGGGTCTGCACATTATTGCCGATAGCATACCATATCCCCCTCTTCTGATGGGTGTTGACCTGCATGGATGACACAGACAAGAATAGAATGTGATGTCCAAATGCACCATTCCAAAACAAGCAGGGTGAAAAACAAGTTAGTGCACATACCCATACACAGACTGTCTTCAACATCCCCTTGAACGATAGATGAACATATGTAGTCAGGCCATGTATGATGTTGGAACAGGCATACAACATGCATATCCAGCAAGAGGTGTCAGCTAATTACATATGACCATACCACATGCATATATGTAAAGGTGGTCTTCCTAGCAAAGTTTGTCATACCTACTTCAGGGATCATGTATTATAGTCAGTAGGTGGGTCAGGGAACAAACATCACATACTCTCTACTATATCTAAGTACTCAAAATCTATAAAAATCTATCAATCTACAGCCTGGATAGGCTTACAGTCATGGACCTCTGTCGTCAGTTGGAGCCAGATCTGATGCCTGCCATTCGTAATCCCAATGGCATACTACCCATTGTACAAGTCATGTCAGTGCTGCACTTCCTGGCCACAGGCTCCTTTCAAAATACCATGGCTCTAACTGTAGGGATATCTCAGCCCATGTTCAGTCTGATTTTGAAGGTTGTACTGTCTGCATTGTTGAAACACCTACACAGCTACATCAGATTCCCACAACATGAAGATTTGGCCCATGTGAAGGCTGATTTGTATGCTTTGGCACACATCCCTCATGTGGTGGGTGCCATTGATGGTACCCGTGTAGCCTTGGTTCCCCCAAAAGTCAATGAACATGTGTATAGGAACAGGAAAATCTTCCACTCCGTTAATGTTCAAGTAGTCTGTTTGGCTGGCCTCTATATTTAACAAGTTTGTGCAAGGTACCTGGTTCAGTCCATGCTGCCTTTATCAAGTGGAACAGTAATATCCCACTGCTGATGACACAACAGTACACAGAGAGGGTCTGGCTGGTTGCTAAGTCATATATGTCATGTGTGTCTACAACTTTTATCTGCTACCAAATGTTAGGATGCCCAATATTTAATTTTGTCTCTTTGTAAAAATTTCTTACAGGGGACTCTGGGTACCCAAACTGTCCTTGGTTGTTGACACCTGTGAGGTACCCAACCACGCCAGGGGAAATCCTCTTCAATGAGGGCCACAGAAGGACAAGGCGTGTCATGGAGTGGACTTTTGTGCTCTTGAAGGCAAGATACCATAGAATTGATACGTCTGGTGGGCCCTCCTCTATTAGCTCACCAAAATATGACAAATTATTGTTGCCTTCTGCATGCTCCACAAACCTCACCCTGAGACGTCAAATCACATTGATACCAGATGAAGGGGAAGCCAGCAGTTTCAGCAGGTGAGAATGCAGATGTGCCAAGTGAGGATGACTATGATGAAGATGAAGCTGGAGACATCCGGGCAGATCTCATCAATCAGTACTTCACCTGATTGTAGGTATGATATGCCCTGTAATATTACTAACTTAGTGGGGTATTGGTGGGGTTAAGTATGCTTAATAAGGGTCTTAGTATGATCATCAGACTGGTCATAAGTAGCTTCAAAGCACATTACTCAGATGTGCATGCTGAATTACACACTGAGTAGTGTGCAGCTTTTTGATCGCCTTAGTCTAAGTATATCACAATGCACAATCAGAGTTACCATTGTACATAGGACATAGCTGTATGGTGTTTTACAATCAATTCCTGCTTATACCTTATATATTACATTTTAATTTTGCAGATTACTTCACAAGGTTATCCTCATTTGGCAATATCTGACAGTGTCACATGCAGCTGTGATTAGCAGACTTACACGTGAAGTGAAAATGGATTGAACTAGGTACTGTCAGACGTAAGATTTGTGGTGTGTGAGTTCTATACCTAGACTGTCAGGACAAGTGAGATGGTAGTGTCCTATTCCACACAATAGACCTGTTTGCCATAGTAGGTGGGCCCAATGGCGCAATGTGTGTGGTTTTGAGTCTCCAACACGTCATCCTGTGAAATCTATATCCTCAACCATCTTAATGGCTTGATTTTGGTAATAACTTATTTGCATGTAGCTGTCAGTGTGTTTCATCAATCAGGCCACTGTGCATGTGTAACTAGACTGACATAGGTGAGTAGCATGCCTACTGATACTTGTCCATGGTAAGTGGAAGGTTCAGACTTTAGCTGATGATACAGTTTACCCATATGTTTGCCCATTCGGATAGTGAAAATCTGACATGTCTGTTACTTCTGTGGTCTGTGGAGTGCTAGTTATTCACACCTATGCTGAGTCATGAAAGTGAGCAGCAGTACTTTACTGTGAGATCATTTGCATTTTCCCAACCTATATGTCGGAATGTGCAATGAGAGTGATAATAGGTTTGTCCATCGTTATCATCAAAGGCAATATGTACCCTAATTAAACAGTACATGTGAGATGGGACTTTAAAAGGTTGGTATATTTTTGCATATCTTTTATGTGTAAGAGATATTACCGTTATCAGTTTCATATAGCTGAAAAATGACACTCACACATGATATGTGGTTTAGTAGTGTTTAATGAGGAGTAGTTAGTCATAAGTGGGAACTGGATCAAATAAAATGCTTATATACAGTGAAGGGTTCAGTCATGGAAGATGAAATCATCAGGGTAGCTGCAACAACATTCGGAGTCTCAAATCCAGTGTTCTTATACCGTTGGAAAATGGAGATTGGTTGTAGGACACTCAATAGGGTCTATCAGTGACAAACAAGGGGAACCAATCAGTAGAGATTCACTTCCTGACAGTGGTTAAAGTCTTGGCACCTGCTCCTCCTAGATGTTTTGATGGACGTCCACGGTGTGGAGGGGTTTGTCAGCTACAGAGCAAGAGTGTCTGAGGCATGTCTTTCCCTTGGAAGGGCCTCCATTCCACTGGCTGCCACAGATGTTGAAGGGGAAGATGTCAGATTGCTAATGGAAGGGGCCAGCTGTTGTGAACATAACCTACTCAGGGTGGTATTGATGTCTCTCAGCACCCTGCAGTGGCAGCCAAATGGGTATTTTGGGCCACTTACTGCTGCATCACTTCCTGGTGGTTGTCCCTCTGCAGCTGCTTGATCTCCCCCATCATGGTAAGTACCTGGCCCATCACACCTTGGGATTGTTGGTAAGCTTCCAAGACTTGGGAGATGGTGTCCTGGCCAGTTGTATCCCAAGGAGCCTCCATACTCGGGCCCACACCATCCCTCCCACGCACCCTACCCTCATGTGCCTGTGCCCCTGGCACTGTTTGCCTACTCCTATTGGTGCCAGGTCCATCATTGTCTGGGTTTACGACTAGTGATTCAGGTACCTGTACTGGGGGCACATGATGGTTGACATTGTCCTTGGAACACAGGATTGGGGCGAATGGTTGCCTGACATGTTGTAGCAACAGGGCTGGGAGGAGTCAATGTAGGCAGGTTGAGGCTGACAGTTGTTGACTGACCAGGTGTCCCAGATGGGTCAGAGTTATCCTCAATGTCCACACACCCAAGGGTGATTTCCTCACTGAGGGCTTTATCCAGAGGGTAAGTGGTTGTCTCTGGTGTCCTTTCCATTGTCAGGATGGGTAGGTCACCTGTAGGAGAAATGGAACACACAGTTACTGTGAATTATGCACCAAGTGACATTGAACTTTGACTAGCAGATATGCTATGTGCACAAAAAGTCTTTATTTGATCCCCTGATATGACATTGACACCTGCTTCTAAATCTGGGTTACAGATATATGGGAAACAGAGGTTTCCTATATCATACACCTTGCTACAAGATATTGGAGTATCTTGGTGGTTGAATGTCTAGTCAAGAGACTCATATAGTGTCTGCTAAATGATTTTTCATTTTAAGGTTATCTCTGAGTTAGGTGTATGGCATCATAGTGTCAACTAACATCTGCACAATGTGCAATGGGAATAGAGCTGGCCAACAGTATGGGAGTAAGCATTATACATGGGCTCCTGTATTGGTGTACTCCAAGTACATCCAGCTCCCTATATGTATGTGCCCCCCAGGGGAGTACTTACATTGTTTGAATTGAGATTTAAAGGCCAGTTGCAGCTGTGTATTGGAAGGTATTGTACTGGCAGATGCCCTTAGCATTGCTGTCACTGCTATAGACTGTACAATTGTAGAGCATTCAGGTGTGTTATTTAACATGCAAGGCAATTTTATTTGTAGTACACTGTCCTGGTTTTCTTTATGGTGGAACAGTCCCTGCTGGGAGTTGTAATGTTATCGGTCCCTGTACTACCCATACACACACATGGGGATCCAAGGTGAGTTTAGTTGACATGTGGGATGACAAAGGGGGGCATTCGGACAGTTGAACACAGGGGTGGTAAGTAGTTTTGTAGTTAAGATGTAAAAAGGTGATCAGTGATCATGCAAGACAAAAGTTTAGGGTGACATCATAGGCGCTGTGACTTATCAGACTCCACTCCCCTATGTATCCCTGTCAAGCATCAGGATGTAGGATGTCCAAGACCTTTTCCTCCCATGATGTGAACTGTGGGGGAGGAGGTAGGGGCCCACTCCCAGTCTTGCTGACCCCAAGTTGGTGCCTGGTGGCCATGGAATGCGCCTTCCCCCTGAGGTCATTCCATCTCTTTCTGATGTCCTCCCTTGTGCGTGGATAGTCGCATACAGAATTGACTCTGTTGACTATTCTTTGCCACATTGCCATTGTCCTGGCGATGGATGTGTGCTGGACTTGTACTCCCAAAAGGTGTGGCTCTACTCTGATGATTTTGTCCACCAGGAACCAAAATTCATCATCTGTGAAATGGGGATGTTTTTGTGGGGACATTGTAGTGGTGGACGAGATAGTAAAGATGTTATAACAAAAGGGATTTTAAATTGGTGATGAAGTGTGGGTGCTGTGATGTGAGTGGATGACCAGTGGTTTCTAATGTGTGGGGTACTTATTGTTGTGTTTGGTGTGGTGTGCAGGTGTGTGATGTGTGCAATGTGAAGTCAGTAGGTGTGCATAATCTATGGACTCAGATTTTAAAGTGGAGCCCTTTTTCAGCTGTGTATGGTGTCCTTGTTGCAAAGGATTGTGGGGTGTGAAGGGATATGTTTTATAGTGCAGTGTGTAGGTGTGTAAGTTGTGTGGATGTGTGTCAGGTGTGGCGTTTTCAAATTATCCAATTTAGTGTGGTGTGGTCTATTACTATGGTGACCCCCGACCGCCGTGGATCGCACTGTCATTGGTTTACCGTCATGGAAGAACTGCCATTGTGATTTGTGGGTCGTAATAGCTTCAGTGTTTTTTTGGCAGGCTGGCGGTGCTAGTGGTGGGACCACCTCTTTCCTGCCCTTCAGAGTCCTTGCATTGTTGGGATTCTGGCTGTCTTTTGGCAGGATTGGCTATGTAACTCATAATCGGGCAGTCTGTACAACCGTTAATATGGTGGTCTTTTAGCAGCTGCCACCACGGCGGTCTTACTCCAAACTCGTAATGAGGCTCTTTATGTCCCCAGACCTCACTGCCACAGCATGCAATGGGAATGCATTTAGCCTTATCCACTTTTAACATTACCTGCATTGGCCTTGCCCCCAGCCTTTTAGCGAAATCTAGGACAGACCCAGTAACTCTGGACAAAGCAAGCTTTTTTTATTTCTGCAGGGGAACCCTGGAGCCATTTGCATCAAACAATTCTCTCAGATAGGAGAAGTTCGAAACTCTCATGATCTCATTGGATCCACTGTAGAATTTTTTCTTTGTTCTTCACCCCTTCTCCAATACCATTGTATGGGATTTAGTAAAATTTGTACTCAGATCCAGCGAGTCCATAAACTCTATGTAACCCCTCAACAACCTCTGCAGTCCGACTGCTGTCCTCACCAGCAGTGGTCACATACAAAAGCACTGGAATGAGCTGCTCATCCACCTGCGGAGTATTCCTACCTATAGCACTAACAGCTGGCCTAGGCCATTAATATAGAGGGTAACAAAAAGGGGGCTAAGATACAGCCTTGTCTCATGCCCTGCAGTACACTAAACATGGAAGAGAGGATGCCAGTGTGATTGTACTTTACCGTAGTTCTTAGATCCACATGTAAATCATGCAAAAAAATTCACTAAAGAGAGTTCCATTCACATAGAGATCAAAAGGAACCACAAGGCAAACATTATGGCCCATATTTATACTTTTTTAGCTCTGCATTTGCGTCTTTTTCTGACACAAAATCGGTGCAAACTTTGTATTTTGAAAGTTTGCGCTGCCTTTGCATCAAAAAATGACGCAAATGCGGTGCAAAAAAAGTATAAATATAGGCCTAAGTCCAAAAAGGTTAAGGCCCATATTTATGGATTTTGATGCAAGACTGCATTAGCACAGTCTTGCATCAAAATCCATTGCGCCTGCTAGCGCCATTCTATAGCGCCAGTTGGGTACCATATTAATGGAATGGCGCATGGTGGTGCACAGGACAGGCTAGCGTCAACAGAAAAGACACGGGGGAGGGTACCGGGAAGAATAAAGGCGTAAGTGGATAAGGAATGAAGCTAGGCTGGTTAGCGGCAATAAAAATGTCGCTCCCCAGCCTAGCGTCATTTCCTGATGCACTACCACCCAAAATACGATTTCTGCCTAGTAAAGACAGGAGTCATCCCCACCACCCCAATGGCCAGCCCAGGGGACACTGCATGGCCATCATACCAAGTGCCAGGTAGGGGGCCCATGTAAGAGGCCCCATTGGCACTGATTTTTTTTTATTTTTTTAACTTAACTCTACTTAGTCAGCATGGGGACCCCCATCCTATGGTGTCCCTCTGGTGCTCCTGGGGTTTGGGGTGGGTACCTGTGGGCCCATTCTATGGTGTTTAGCAATGGAAATGAGTCCACAGGACCCCTTATGCCTGATCAGACCCTGGAGTTAAATAATGGTACTAAGCAGGCTTAGCACCATTATTTGGGTCCGCCTACTCTGTGCACGTCACTTTTACGCCAGAGTACAAATCAGGCGTTAGGGGGTTAGCATCATATTGTGTACAGGAATGCCTACCTTGCATCTAATTAGCACAAGGTAGTTTGCTGCATCCACAATATGGCACTAAGCCCTATACTTTGATGCAGGACAGGTCTTGCGTTGAAATATAAATATGGAGTTAACTTTGCACCGTTTTAGCATCAAAATAAATGGGACATGTAGATGGCTGCCCCCCTCGACCAGGAAACAGTAACACAGATGGTGATAAGCTCAATGTGCATTGGAGGGAAGTAACTGTATGCCATTGTGTCTCCATCTGACTCTGAGTCTTCTTGTGCCATTGTGAGGTCGCTAAAACAGGTGATTCTGGTGCAGTGCTGCTTTGTGTGATGATGTCACCTTCTTCCTATCTTACCTCTAGTTGTAGCTGATGTTTCCCGGCTCTCCTCACCTTCACCACCACAACCTTAATCAGCAATTTTTTTAAGGTGCCCCCCCTCCACCCACCCAGATTGCAGAATTTTTTTCATATGGGTCATCTGGCTTCCAGTACCATAATGTAACCTAGGCTTAGCTCGATGAACACAAATGGAGCATATTGCAATGTTCTCCTCCTGTTTGCTGATCATAAAAAGGTCCCATACTGGGGAGAAATACTTTCTTACCGGGCCACTTCCAATGCCTGAAGAAGAACTGGGGATAGGTGGGTTTGTCGATTGCCTCTCAGGAGTACATACTTCTACTGAGGTAGGGGTTAGTGCAGGTTGCAGCTGGGTCCTCACAAATATGGGAACTGGTGGTGCTACTTGTGCCACATCCCTTGGGGCAGGTTGGACAGTAATGTCGGACTCCTCGGTGCCAGCTTTCACAATCACTGGCTCATCTTCGTCATCCTCTTTATCACCCCCTTCCATGATTCTAAGGCATTCAGAAACTTTTATTTCCCTTGCCTCTCCTGGTGTCTCCCAGACTCTGCCAGTGTCCCCTCCATGTCCCTATCATCGTCATCAGAAGTGGTGCTTGGAGAAGATTGTGAGCCGATGATTCTAAAAAAGGAGGGTCTTGCTTGGTATAAAACTCAACCTCCTGCTCTGCTCCAACTTCAGGAAGATCTACTATTGTTTGCTGCGGCTGTTGTCCACTTTGCTCCATTACCTGAAATGATTGGGTACTACTTTGTGAAAGGTACACATCCAATTCAACATTACTTCTTGTCGGCGTCCTCATGATTACAGAGGCTTGACAGACATGGTCATGGGCTTAGGTGGTTGGGGTGGTGCTGCTGGTGCAGGAGTGATGTTCTCATGTTCCTCCAAGGAGGATGGTGTGGCAGGCACACGTTTCTGAAAAAAGGTTGCGGTCGACACCCCATTGGTGGAAAGCAGCTTCTTCTCACTGACCACTTTCTTGGGAGCAACTTTCTTTGGGGACATCCTAAAGATCTCAGTTGGCAGTGGCACTAAGGTGCACAAGTGGGAGGGATTGGAGGACTGAAATCAAGGTGCAGTACTTCTTTTTGGCAGTACTGTGGCTGATATCTTTTCTTCTCTTGTGCCCCTAAAAGCAACCAAGCAAGAGAAACATGCAAGTAGTGAAACGTTGCATTGTTGCAGGTTGAAATAGTACAGACAAATGAAACATTAGTGTGGTTGGTTAATTATGTAATAATTGTAATAAATAACAATTTATCCAAACATTGTAAAGTCAGACCACACCACCACCAAACCATTACAATTTCATTACAAATCAGGCAACACAACATACAGGTCCAGTTCTTTGCTTTATCTCCATCTATTTTAAATGAGACACCTGTGGTAGTCAGAGAGGTGCATGGGTAAATGGAATAATCCTTAAAAAAACCTATGGCAGCAAAGTGGTCTAAGGGAAACGGAATAAATAATCATCAACTGAATTCTGTAGTGTGGCTGTGCGCCTGTGGTGTATGGATGGATGGATGGATGGATGGAGCAAGGCAAAATGCAAAAAAATTAAATATATGCATTTAAAAAAAAAGGATTAACAAATTTAAAATAAAAAGTAAAACAAATGAAAACTAAGAAAATAAAATCGTAAACAATTAAAATAAACATTAAAAAAAAAATATTAAAATAAATTATGAAATACAAAAAATAAAATATTCAAATTAAAATAAAAGATTTCATTACAAAAAAATCAATAATTGCTAATGTTTGTATGATGAGAAGAAAGAAACTTATTGTGAGGCAAGGTGGGGCAAAAATACATTTGAAAAAAAACATGTAATATATTAAACACTGCTCATCAAAATCGTATTATTAGTATATACAAGCTACAATGATCCCCAAGCATATTATTAAACAGGTATCACATCCATTCATGCAAAGGCACACTGGGGCTCATTACGAGTTTGGCTCTCCCGTGACTGCCATGCTGGCGGTAGCTGTCCGCCCGCCAATAGTCTGGCAGAGCAGACTGCCATATTATGAGTTTGTCGATGTAGCTAACAGAAGACCGCCAGCAGTCCGCCTCCACCTCTAGGCAGCACAGACCACTGCGGCCTCTTGAAGGCACAAACAGGCTGGTGGACACCATGTTTCTGCCGCACCTATTATGAGGTTGCACACCACCAAGGTGACTGCAACAGTCCAACCACCACGGATCACTAGGCAGAAACTAACAGTATAAATGGAGACACTCACCTGCAGAGAGCCATACATGTCCAGAGCCAACATGGAGCCATTCCTCAACATCATGTCACTGCTCCTGCTCGCTAAAAGACAACAAAATCAAGTCCGACATGGACAACAACAATTGTACGTACTAACATTTACCTGGATTTTTTTCAATTTTAATAAAATTATTCCGATAACAAACACATCATGGGTGGGGACGCCAAGGCCAGCACCTACACTTGTCAGCCATTGCACACACACTCATATACTGCAACATATATACCCACACATTCACAACATGCACACTTCAGCCACACACACACAACTACATGCACAAAAAGAATGTCAGCCAGGAGCAATAGAAACCTAGGGGTGGGATTGTGGGTGGGTGAAGGTGATCAGCATGCCAGTACATTTTGGTAAGCTACTTTTGTACTTGTGACTTACCCAACTCCAATCCCCCAGGTATTCCTGTCAAGACCCAAAAGCTGCAGGATGGCAAAGACCTTCTCCTCCCATGATGTGAACTCGGGGGAAGGTGAGGGGGGGCACCACCAGTCTTGTGTACTGCCAGCTGGTGCCAGCCATGGAAATTACCTTCCCTCTGAGGTCGTTCCACCTCTTCCTGATGTCGTCCCTTGTATGTGGAGAACTACCTACAGAACTTACTCTATTATCCTTTGCCACATTTAAATTTTCCTAGTGATAGTAGTCTGCTGGACGTGGGCTCCAAATAGATATGGCTCTACTCTAATGATTCCATCCACCATGATCCTTGACTCCTCATCTGTGAATCTGTGGATGTTTTTGTGGTGACATGGTGATGGAAAAAAAGGTGGACAAATGAGAAAACAATGTAGGTGCTGTGTGATGAGTGGGTGATGTGCAGTGAATGTTGGATAGGGTGCAAATATGTATTGGCGGTGTAGTGAGGATGTGAGATATGTGACTTCTGTGCGGGAGAGTGGTGCCTAGTCTTATCTTTGCACTGCTACCGCTGTGTGTGGCATTGTAGGTGCAAAGGATTGTGGTGTGTGAAGGGGTGTGTTTTATAGTGTGGTTGGTAGGTGTGTAGGGTGTGTGAATATGTGTCAGCTGTGTTGTTTTCAAACCTATCCAATGTAGTGTTGTGCATTACTGAGGGAACCACCAACCGCCGAGGTTCGCACCGCCATTGGAAGACCGCCATGGCAAGACCACCATGGCAAGATCTCAAAGGTAATTTTCGACTTGTAATAGGTTTGGTGGCTGTTTGGTGGACTGGTAGTACCGGTGAACTGACTGCCTCTTTTCCACCTTCCAGAGTCCTGTCAGTGTCAGGGTTTTGGCTGTATTTTGGTGGGCTTGGCTGTGTAACTCGCAATATGGTGGTCTATATAACCGCCAACACAGCGGTCTTTTGGTTGCTGCCACTGTGGCAGTTTATCAGTCAGACCACCAATCTCGTAATGAGGCCCACTGTCTGGTGCACAAAATGGATGCCAGCCACATGGTCAAATAACAACAGAGAGCAAGGAGGCACGGAGAACAAAAAACACATGCAAGTTACGGAAAAACCATCACACTGGCTGAATGCACAAAATGGCCACCAGCCACATGGTCAAACAACTGCAGAGACCAAGGAGGCAAGGAGAACAAAGAACACATGCAAGCCTATGGTAAAGGCACTCTGGCTAGATGCACAAAATGGCCACCAGCCAGATGGTCAAACAACAACAGCAAGCAAGGAGGCATGGAGAACAAAGAACACATGCAAGCCTATGGCAAAGCCACACTGGATGGATGCACAAAATGGCTGCCAGCCACATGGCCAAACTACAGCAAAGAGCAAGGAGGCATATAGAACAAAGAACACCTTCAAGCATATGGCAAAATCATCACACTGGCTGGATGCACAAAATGCCCGCCAGCCACATGGTCAAACATCATCAGAGTGCAAGGAGGTACGGGGAGCACAGATTTCCTCTGCCTGGAATTGCTAGACAGACCTGTGAGTTGATGGTTATGGGGGATTTTAATTGTCTTATTGATTACTGAGTATTGATCCTATGAATCATCGTGCTACCCCCGCATGATGAGAACCAGAGCTGCTTTCCTTGCACAGGCTGCAAGATGTTGGGAGAGCATTATACCCTACAAAGCTGGGTTACACTTATTATTCATTGCCACATAAAGATTACTCTAGGATCAAGATGGTTTTTGCCAATATCAGTCTGATTCCGGAAGCGGGCATGGATATCTGGCCTATGATAACTTCAGATCAAAACCCTGTTCTGCTTTATTTCAATCTACACATGGCAAGGGTTGAACGTTGTCAGTTCTCCTTTCCCTGTCACCTGTTGTTGAATCCTGATTACTGTAAATTTATGGTGCACTAATTGTCAGAATTGTTGCTGCTTAATATGGGTACAGCATCCCCACCGACTGTGTGGGATGCAATGAAGCCTTTATTCTGGGCACTACGCTACAGTTTGTTCTTAATAAAAAATCTAGTTTGTCAAGCTTGCATGGGTGCTTCCTCAGTCTATTGTGCAGCTCAAGATCATGCATGCAAATTACATAGTTGTGCGGGGGGACTGACCAGCTAATTGCATACTTCTGGGGATAGTTTTGAAAGAGAAGGCTGCCACCTGCTTTTCTAAGAATCGGGCTCTTCAATATGAATATGGTGAGCAGGTTGGGTGTGTACTTGCTCATCAAATCTCCGATAGGAAGTTTATGTGACTGATCCAGGTAATTAAGGGCAATCATGGTGTGCTATATACTCACCTGCAGGCTATTGTGGAGCAATTCTCTGTCTTCTTTCAAGAGCTTTACAGTCAATCATCTGTCTTCAATGCGCAGAGGTTCACGCAATATCTTATGGATTGTAGACTCCCGACCTTGTCACTCACTCCGGCTTCCGCCTTTCAAAAGGATGTCTCTGCCAGTAAAATTGAGGTGGCTCTTCTCCCCCTTCCCTCCGGTAAAGTAGCCGGGGAGGGTACTATCCAGCTGGAATTTTATAAAGTATTTAATGACATTATTATCCCCCCTCTCCTTAGCGTCTTCCAGCATATTGATGCTGGTGGTAAAGTTCCCCGGAATATGACAAATATCATTGTCTTTTTAAAAAAACGTAAACCTTCAGAAGAACGAGGGTCATATCAGCCTATGTCATTTATTATTGCTGACAATAAGGTTTTCTCCAAGTTTCTTGCTGGTCATTTCCCCCCTCTTCTTATTGGGTTGGTCTCACTGCAACAACATGGGTTTATATCAGGGCAAGACACAGGGGGTCATTCCGACCCTGGCGGTCCAAGACCGCCAGGGCCGGGGGCCACGGAAGCACCGCCAACAGGCTGGCGGTGCTTCAATGCCCATTCTGACCGCGGCATTAAAGCCGCGGTCAGAAAAGGGAATCCGGCGGTTTCCCGCCGGATTTCCCCTGCTTGGGCTGAATCTCCATGGCGGCGCTGCAAGCAGCGCCGCCATGGAGATTACGACCCCCTTCCCGCCATCCTGTTCCTGGCGGTTTTTACCGCCAGGAACAGGATGGCGGGAACGGGTGTCGTGGGGCCCCCTAACAGGGCCCCAGAAAGATTTTCACTGTCTGCTTAGCAGACAGTGAAAATCGCAACGGGTGCAACTGCACCCGTCGCACCCCTGCAACACCGCCGGCTCCATTCGGAGCCGGCTTCTGTGTTGCAGGGTCTTTCCCGCTGGGCCGGCGGGCACTCCCTTGGCGGGCGCCCGCCGGACCAGCGGGAAAGCCAGAATGGCATCAGCAGTCTTCTGACCGCGGAGCGGCCATTTGGCGGTGACCGCATGGCGGGCGGCGACCGCCGCCCGCCGCGGTCAGAATGACCGCCACAGTGTGTCATGTTAATAGCATAATAGCTGCATTTGCATTTGATGTGGCAGAATAGTCAGGTTATAGGATGGGCATGATCCTTTTAGATGCTGAAAAGGCATTCAACCGGGTGATCTGGGAGTACCCATGGGCTACAATGACTGACTTTGGCATTGGTGATTTTTTCTGTAGATGGGTGTAGTCACTGTAGAAGAACCTGAGGGCTCAATTAGCTTTCGCTAGTTTACTCTCTACATCTTTTCAGAAATGTTGTGGTACTCAAAAGGGTGCCCTTCATGGAATCTGGTATTTGCACTGTACATTGAGCCTTTTCTGCAGGCTTTAGATCAAAATGAGTGAAATCAGCATGTGGTTTTTGGTGATGGCAAACTTAAAATAACCACATATGCTGATGATGTTGCTATCTATTCGTCCAATCCAACAGCTAGTCTTCATCTTACAAGTGACGAGGCTGACAGTTTTGGGGCATTCTCCAGGTTACAAGTTAAATTTAGATAAAACCCAAGTTTTGTTAAACTTTAAGCCTGAGAATTTGATTTCCAGTGTCTGCCCTATATTAAGGTATCTTGAGATTCAGTTAAGTGCACAGTTCAGGAAAAGTGTGCTGTTGAACTATAAGGGCCTGATTACAACTTTGATGGAGGTGTTAATCCGTCCCAAAAGTGACGGTAAAGTGACGGATATACCACCAGCCGTATTACAAGTCCATTATATCCTATGGAACTCGTAATACGGCTGGTGGTATATCTGTCACATTTGGGATGGATTAACACCTCCTCCAAAGTTGTAATCAGGCCCTAAGCCCCTTTGAGCATCAGTTATTTATAAATTATGAGTGTGGAACAAACTTCAAATCAGTATCAGTATAATAGGACGATGTAATGTCATCAAGATGAATGAACTGCTACAGTTTTTGTTTTGCCCTATTCCTCACCGGGTTCACAAATCATTTTTTAGACAGCTGGAAGGGGCCATCAGTAGTTTTATTTGGGGATACTGGCAAGCAAGGCATGCTACCCCCATCATCAAATTTCCATTAATACAGGGTCGGTTTCCATCTACCTGATTTTAAACTTTAATTTTGGGCAGCATTTGCTGGCCGACTTAGAAACCTACTTATTAACAGCGACAAAGACCATTCTACCTTTTACTATCAGTTTGCTTTAGGGTCAGATTGTTGTTTTTTTCTCTATCGTATCAGGGATCCTGGTTTGTTTTTAGCCTATTCATGATATTGTTCGCAACTAGTGGGAGATTTCTTTAAAATATTTTTTTATGTCAATACACCCAGATACTCTTCTGTGGGACAACCCAATGCTTCCTTCCTTTTTTCACGATTCAGTTAGTACAGCCTGGTCAGGTTATGGGCTAGGGGTTTCAGGGCAACTCTATGACCTTAATGGTTTTTGGTAATTTGTGGGGCTTAAAGAGTCTTTTGATCTCCCTCACCATTTTTTTTCGAAATACTTACAGATCAGGGATTTTTTTATGTCTGGGTGAAAGCTTACAAATGCTTTGGTCAGTACTGATCTATTGTCTTGTTTACATAGAACACCTAAGAAATCTCTAGTACATTTCATGAGAGGTTATGATCACAGTGGGTTGATGAAAGTTCTGCTCTCACTGCTAAATGGAGTAAAGTTTTGTTGGAGGAGATCCTCCCCTCTGAAGTCCCTAGTGCTTTTGTGGCCATTGATGATTCTGTGCACTCAGTAAGTCTTAAGCTGCAGAAATTTAAAACAATTTGCATGTTGTATTACACCCAGGATAGAGTGGTCAAGTGGGGTGCACGGTTTGGGGGAGAGATGACTGAGGGCCTCATTACAAGGCTGGCAGTCTTGAGACCACCAGCCTTGCAGTGGCGGTCCTGACTGCTGCCAGTTTGGTGGACAGACCGCCAAAGAACCGCCATCTCCACCGGGAACAATGCTCCCAACAGGCATACGGCAGTCCAGGTCGGAATCAGCCAGGGCAGCGCTGAGCTTAGCTCCCCCTGCTGATTCCGAGCTAGTTCTCCGCCTGCCTTTTCATGGCATGAGGTGTAGGTGGCTACTGTGAGAGCCCTGCACTGCCCATGCACTTGGCATGGGCAATGGAGGGGTCCCCCTGCTGAGCACCCTCGCAATGCTCACTGTCTGCTGTGCGACAGTGAACATAGCGAGGGCGCTGTTTCACCCTGCGAGTGGCAGCATTACCGCTGGCTTGATTACGAACCGGCGACAATGCTGCCACAACTTTTCCGTTGCGCTGACAGGTGGAAACCTTGGTTTCTGCCCATCAGCCCAGTGGAAAAGTCGTAATGGGCCTGGCGGGGAGATAGCCAGTATGGCAGCCATCTCCCCGTTGGAAGCTGAACGCATAATCAGGCCCAATATGCCCTAAATGTGGATGTGTTTGAGCTGATATCTTGATTATGTTTGTTTGTGTTTGTTAATTGCCCTGGCTTGCAAGAATTCTGGCTAGGAGAGACTTGGCTGCTATGGGATTGCCTTGGTTCTAAAATATGGCTCACCCTCAAGGGAATTATGTTTGGCTGCTGCACAGTTTCTAACAGCGGTTTGACAAAACTGTTGCCGTATTGGTGGTTTCTGCTAGGCTATGTGTTGCTAGACCGTTTGTTTCTCCAACACCTCCCAGGGTAATGGAGTGGTAGGTGGCTATTCAACACTTTTATGAGAAGGAACAAGCTCTAGCTATGTATGAAGGGGACACTCTATTATGCGATTGGAGTGTATTTGGGCTGTTATCCATACTGCTAAGATACTTCTACAATATATATGTTTTTTAGTGCTGATTGAGTTAATCTGTTTCATGTTGGTGAGATTTATCTCTTCTTGCTAATGGTCATCTGGTAAATTGACTTGGCCGAACCAGTATTTTTGAGCTGATTTGTGATTTAATTATGATGTACCTCCTTTTTCATGGTTGATTTCATTGTTCCTTTTGTTTCTGATGCTCTTTATGATTTTTCTGACTCAATAAAACAAATAATTACAACAAGTATCCTCCTGTGCCATCAAATATTACCCCATATATACATTTTGAAAAGAAAAAAATCAAATGCAAACAATAGTCAAGATGTTTAATTTAATCCAATGTCGTCCCTACCAGAAATTATGTTTTAAAACCATATACCAAAGAAATATTTAGTTCATGCACTGACAGTAGTGGTCAGACCACCACACTCCAAGCCATCTAACTGCCAAAGTATAAGTTTGGCACACGGATCTGCCTAAAGACCGCCATCCTCACCAGGAACATGGTTCTCGAAATCGTGACTTCTGTTAGGCTTGTAGCCAGCCAGGGTGGCACTGAACTCAGAACCGCCTGGCTGATTACTACCCCACTTTCCGCCAACCTTTTCATGGTGGGTACCCCACGCCGGGGACCACAGGAGGGATTGCACTGCCCATGCCCACGGCATGGGCAGTGCATGGGCAGTGAATCCCCCTGCCCAGCACCGTCGGAATGCACACTGTCTGCTTTGCATTCAGAGTGCATTCTGAGGGTGCTGGAGTACTAGGATATTGGCCTCAGCTCCCTTAAAGGAGCCAGGCCAATATCCTGTCACTGTTCCCTCCAGTCAGCCCGGCAGGAATGCATTTTGCAATGTTCCCACTGGTCAGCCTTGTGATATGCTTGGGGGGACATCACCGCCATGGTGGTGGTGTCCTCCCTGCAGCTTTGGCGGTCCTGTGGTGGGACTGCCAAAGTCAAAATGAGGCTCAAAATCCTTAAATCCAAAGGTGTAAATACGGGAGACAAAGAGAGTGATCCTTCCACCTTAAAATCCAAGTGAAAAATAACTAGGCTATGGACAAAGCACTGGGAGGAGCCTGCTGGACAGGAACAGGAAGTTGGAGAATCTGGATTATTTTCTTCCTCTTGGGAAAAATGTTTAAAAAAGGACTATTTACACTAAAAAACAAGTTGAACAGTCCATTGGAAAAGAAAATCCACTTGAAAACCTATTTTTGAGTAGATTTAGCTGCTTCTAGATTTGAAAATCTACTCAAGGTGCATTTTCATTCACGAGCGGCACTGTATCAGTGCCGTCATGGCTGGAAGGTGTGTGAGCAAGCACAAAATCTTGCACACACTCTCTAGGAGCCTGAAAATATTGTGATGCTCACTGCACCAGAAACAAATCTTCTGTGCACAAACTGAAAAAAATGAACTCCACTTAGTGCTGGATGGCATCATTTGCCAACTCTGCACTGCTCCACATAGCACAGACTGCCTGAATTGTGAAAACTCTGTGAGGAGAGTAGTTTTCCACCTGGGCTTGGATAAAAGGTGGTAATCTCAGACCCCACATCAGATCACTCTGTGACCTTTGAAGAATTCACAAAAAAGGACAGCCCTGCTGCCCCACAGTTAGAAGGACTGCCTTGCTGTCCTGTTGTCTGAAGAAGGAAGCCTGGACCTGCTCCCTTGAACCCAGTGCAACTGTCCGGTTGAGTATCCCTGATTCCTGCTGCTGGCCTCTACTGGAGTGAGTTCTCGTCCCTGAGAGGTGTACCCTCCCAGGTCCTGGATCCTTGGTTGGCATCAGTAAGAACTGCTCCACAGGAAAAAGGGGAAAATCATGACATTTGGCGCCTTCGTGACCGCAAATGGGCCCGTTTCTGCCAAGACTCTGCCACCTGCGACAACCTCTAATGCAGAGTTTCAGTGAGACCTGCTATTTGTGCCCATAGACACTATCAATGATGACCAGCAACACAAGACCCACATTTCATGCCAAAAGTGACTGTCCGTGACAATCCACCAACACAAAGCTCTAGTGATACCTTGCTCTTCATGCTACAAAATTGACCATCTGTTACACCCGACCTGATCTTCACGTTTAAAGCCTCATCTTTACAGCCTCCTTCAACATGAATGGAATTATTTGCCCTGGACTTGAGAAAATAACTCTTCAGCATAGTACTCTAGTCCCTGTATCCAGCCCATGCTCCATTGTGGTCAGCCTGATCTTGTGACTTCCCATCTGGTCTAGTGCAACCAGATAACTGCAAGTAGGATTTTCTGCTTTCTGTCCCTATTTTCACAAAAAATAATTGAAATTCAATATCTCACAATCTACTGTTTGGATTTTGTTCATTTTGGTGTCATTTTAATTATAGAAATTCACTCTGTTTTTTAAATCAGAGTGGGATTCATCTTGTGTTGTGTCTTTACTTTATTACTATCTGTGTGTTGCATAAATACATAAGCATTGGCAATTGCCTTTAATTTACACCTGACTGCTGTGTGCCAAGCTGCCAAAGGGTCAAGTACAGGCTAATTTAGTGACTTTTGTGGCTCACCTTGTCCAGGAGTGTGGTTGTTGCTTGAGAGGGGCTTCCACACCTCTAAACCAATAATCCAATTTCTTACAGCAACCATATGAGTTATCTGTCTGACTTCTTGTTTAAAAGGTGTTAGACATATCCAGCACCTACTCCGTTTGGGAATGCATTAAAACAAACTTGCTCTGGTAGTGCACCTGGCTCAATCTGTAACTTGCGCAATAGCAATATGAACTGGAATTAGAATTGGAATGAAACCAAACCCTCTATTTTAGGAGCGTATCCCAGGATGTCTTTTCAGAAATGTTGGTGGGAATCACTGCCTCCTGCTGCAAAACCGTTTTTATTAAAGTGCCTAGCATGCGTACCTCAAAATTGACATATGCACTGATTTTCCCAAAGTTTCATTATTAATACATAGGAAACCCACTGAGCTTCCTTGAACTTGCCTCTCTGAAACTTTTCATCACTGTCACCATTGTTGATTATTTTGCACAACGTATGATACTAAAGAAAATAGTGTTTCATTCAAATAGGAAATCAATTAACTCTTAATATATTTTGAATGTTACGGTGAGATGCCATTTAAAAAATCGCGTCAACCATTTAGCCCTAAATTTATTTGAAGAAATAGCCTGCTTCTCTAAAATTGTCCTTAGATCCTATCACATTTTGAACAATATATGTGTGCCAATGTACTTCAGGATGCACCAGTTGGTACCACCTGTTGTGGAAAAACAGACATGTGGACATCAGTTGCACCTGGCATTTTGTTATGAGCTGGGCCCTACAAACGCTTCAACCTGTTTTGCCCTCAGTGTTCAGCTTCGAATAACCGTTTCAAAATTACGTTTAAGACAAATGGCTGCAAGGCAAGATAGATTTGAGTAGTTGTTGAGGTTTAACATCAGAGACAACCCTATTTGAGGCGCAGAACACCATTATTAAGTTGATAAACAATGTGGCGCCCATCTTCTTAATGCTACTAAATCTATCAGCAGTGACTGACATCTTGTACTGTAGCATTTTTGAGCTTTGGCTACTTGAGAATACAGACGTGCCAGAGATGGCCATAAAATGACTAGCCTTCTTCCTTTCAGCTCAACAGCCACCAGTGAAAATAGGAGAGGAATTGGCAACCAACTATCAAATCATGGAGAGTCCAAGAAGGCTTCTGCTTCTCTCCACTGATTTTTAATGTCTATGCCCAACTTCTATATGAATTAGAATGACAAGCAGGTCATAATCAGTATACTGGCCATGACAGCATTAATGTAATCTTTGACCGTATCTAGCAGTTGAGGCTAGTAAGTGATTTTAGTCTGGAATATCGAGTACAAGAAAATTATGGCACACTAAAATTGTAGCCAAAATATTGATAGAAATACTGAATGGTAAGTGGACATGGGGAAGTTTAGGTTTAGCATTATTAACTACACATCTATGTAATTTGATTTTATAAGTATCTCAAAGTTCATATAGTTAGAGTTAGTTATAGACAATCTATACATACTTACCTTTCGATATTTTGCCCATCGATATTTTATCCTCAATATTAGTATCCCATGATATTCTGTATTCGATATTCAGCATCCACAGCCTTGAAAAGTGGCTAAGCCTTCATAAAGAGAAAATAAGTGTTTCCAATTTCAGCTACAAACAATTACCTTAAGCAAAATCAGACTACTTTCTCATATTATTAGGTAGTGCAGCTGTATCAGTGAAAAATAATATTACAACCCATGGTGCATTTTTTCAGACTATCTATGAACTGACAAAAAGATGCATTCAAAAGTTACTTTTTAGCGTCCATCCTTTTGTAAGTGAACCAGAGAGAAAACGTAGAAGAAGAGGTTTTCCACTTTGGACTGAAGCAGCCATCCTGTCAGTGCTAAGAATAGTCAACTACCCTAAATAATTATCAGGTTCCGGTATTAGATTTAGCCTTGGTGCCAGTCTTTGTAAAGGAGGAAGCTTTAAACAAGACGAAAGGGAAAAGATCAGTAGGGTTCCACTGCAGGAGCAGATGCAGAAGGTTCTACAGCAAAAGAGAAAAAGTATTGTTAACAAGCTGACCAGGGAGCGAAGACTGACATGAGCAGGGTCTTAGATGTGGTCAGGGTTCCTGCTTCTGGAGTTCACACACATTGTACTCCCAACTATCCAATCAGTGTTGCTGGGGTCATATCCCTATCTGCTATCTGCTGGCACGTGGTGTATGCATAGTCTGTGAAGTCTGAGGTTTCACATCATACAGCTATATGTGCTTGGGTTATGTGGCTGTGAAAGTATGCCTCCAAACGCCCATATAGTATAAAGTTTGGGACTAGTGATAAAATAGAGCCATGATGCAATGGGGTGGGTCAGACATGTGTTGAGGGTATGGCTTTCATCCTTTACAGGATGAAACGTGTGTCAGCACGTGTAAAACTCATGTGCATGACTGAGGTGGCATGCATGGGCTGCCATTGCAGTGGCATGTGTGATTGAAGGTATGGCATTTAATGACATGGCACTGGAGTATGTTGTAGTGACATGTATGTGTCTATCGAACTGGCATTGACCACTTGCTCCATGTTTCTCTTTCTCCCACCCTGTCTCTCACTGTCTCACCCTCCCTCCCTCTCCTCCTTTGTCTTTGTGTGCAACAGCATCATCTGGCAAAGGAGAAAGGGCACCGGCAAGTGGGGAAGCTGTATCCCACGGGACCCAGGAGGCTGATACCAGCAGAGCCGAGGGGACCAGTGGGACGGAAAGCGAGTGGAGCACCACAGGGGGAGACAGGAACATCTACACCATCATCTGATGCTTCCTCCAATGGTGACTCCCTGGTGGTGACGGAACCTTCAGGCCCTATGCCTGCACCATCCTTGTCCACCACCCCCCTTACCAGCACTGCCCCCCCTGTTGCTCCACACCCAGTTGCCTGTGCCCCCTCACCCACGAGGGTGGGCATCTCCTTTGCCACAGGCACCTCTGCCCCTGCCCCAGTCAGCCCTACTGCCCTCAGTGAGGAGGCTATTGACCTCCTGAGGTCTATCTCTGTTGGGCAGACAACCATCGTGAATGCCATCCATGGACAGGCATCCCAGATGCAACAGTCAAATGCATTCCTGGAACGCATTCACGGTGCCCTGTCTGCCCTTCAGAGATCCTTTCGGGCTCTGGCCTCCTCGCTGACTGCAGTCAGTGTTCTTTCTTCTTCCGTCCCCCCCTCCAATTACCTCTATTCTCACTCCCACATCCCTCACCCATTTCCCATTCTAAGCACACTTTCATACCAGCATGCATCCCCACCAACAGACCCAGAGCACAAGGACGTTCACATGCACCACAAACTCCATCACCTCCTTACACACACCCACCATTCAGATGCACACACACCAACATCTACTACCTACCCTGACTCCCTCACCTGCTCCCCCTTCACAGTCACATCGCCACTCACACATGCAGACACCACATCATCAGTCCCAGGTCCAGACACTTGTCCTGCAACTGCCACCATCACCACACTAGCTGACCCCCATGCATGTACCCCATACACCACATCTGCACACAGCACAACTGTCAACACAACTACATGCAGCACATCCACCCTACTTGCACACACCACCCCAACATCCACTCACACATCTCCCCTGCCATCTCCCTGTGTCTCCTCCACTCCTCCACCCAGTACACCTTTATGCCCACATTCATCTACCCAACACACACCCAGCACACACATTTCATACACCACTGCACCAGCACTCAAACCATATCCATGTACACACCTATCAACCATCCCCACTCCCTCCACTCCCAAACGCCTAACTCATGACCTACCCGCTGCCCCTAAAAAGAGATCCCTGCATGAGTTTTCCTGTTCCCGTCTCCTGGTCCAGTCCCTGTGCCCCCAAACACCCTGCTACCCTCACAGAGCTCTGCCTTTCACCTCTCTGTCCTCCTCTGGGCTGAGCCATGCCCCACAGTCAGCAGCCTGCAGTGCTGCCACAACAGGCACCTGCCCCTCACACCTCCAGCCCTGGTAGCACTCCAGCTGGGACCCCTGCTGTGGTGGCCGCCACTGCCGTCCCACCTAAGAAGGCAGGAAAAAGGGACAAGGCTAAGGCGTTCCCCCAAAAGCAGGACAGTAAGGGGCGGGAATCTCATAAGAAGAGGAAGGTCCCCCTATCCAAACCCTGATCACATCCACCCCCACCCCCACCCCACATCCCTGAGATGCCTGCATGCCCCATTGATGTCTCTGCCCTGTGGAGGTCTGCACATTGCAGTCAGTCAAATTGAGCAGTCCTCACATGCCCAGTGTGCCCAGGACATTTGGACAATGATGCGCTGGCCCTTGTGGCACTTTGTAAATAGTTATTATCATGAAATGTTTTGTATTTCCAATAATATTTATTCTACAATGGCACCATTGATGTCGATGCTACATAGTTTGTCCTGGCTTTCCTTGCACATGTAAGTATGGTGACTGTGCGTTTGTGAGTGTGTGTGTGTACTAATGTCCTTCCCTCCAGTGTGTGCTAGGATGGGGTACTAACCGCGGGTGTCTATGTCGTCATCGCTGGTCCTGAATGTCAATGGCCAGCAGGAGCATTGGAAAGACTTGCAATTCATGTGCCATGGCGCCTACAGATATGCCTGTGTTCCAGAAGGTGGCTGCTTCCTTTTACGTTGTTCGTTTCCACCATGGTTTTAGCAGCAGTTAGACCGCCCCGGAAGTCCTGATGGTGTGCAACCTCGTAATACGGAGGGCGGAAACTGTCTGACTGCCTGCCTGAAGAAGTCTTCCGCCGGCAACAGCGGTCCGTCCACTCTGGCGGTTCGGACAGAACCTTGACTGTGTTCTGCAGGTGCCTTCCCAGTACTCATAATATGGCGGTCTTTGCCGCCAGTCCCGTGGCGTGCAACCGTCATCCCCATTGCGGCGATCCACTGTTTGCCAAACTCATAATGAGTGCCTAAATGGATGGTATTTACTATTGCAGCTCCATCTATTCTAATTTGTGGAAGGCGTTGTACCCTAAAGGAATAGTGTTCCCACTCCAATCTAAAACAATTTAGGAAAGAGTTGGATAGTAAAGGTGTGGAATTTACTATTCCCACTCCAATCTATACCAATTTAAAAAAGGTGTTGGACACTAAAGGGTTGATATTTATTATTCCCACTCCAATCTTTAGCAATTTGGGGAAGGTGTTGGACAGTAAATGTGTGACATTTACTATTCCCACTTCAATCTAAACCATTTTATGCAAGATGTTACGAGCTAAAAAATGTATATACATAATCATTACTCCATACAGACACACAATTTAGGATATATAAAAACACCCTAAAGCGTACTTCAAAAACACACTAATCCAAAAACTGCAAACCTATATATTCATATTTAAACTTTTAAATATACGAGAATTTTCTTAACACTAAAATAAAATAAAAAAAATATCCCAAATTAGCAATCATAAAAACTAAAAAAAATCGATTTGTAAATGATAAATATAAGAAAATTACAACATTATCACTTTCAACATAAAAATTGTGAACATATTTTGATTTTAATAATGTGTTTATTATTTATTTTGCTTACAATAAAAAAGTTTTTACATTTATTATAATTATCAGTTTTAATTAATTAAACAATGCTATTTATAACAACTGTTTTTGTAACAGAATGAAATCATGTATTTCTTAATATTCATTTGTCTATCATCAACATAATTAACTTTCAATTTAATTCAAAATATCCACCACCCTTATTCCCTAAAAATTCAATACCCCTCTGCTACAAAATACAATCCCATCATTTGTATACATTAATAGAATTAAAAACACAACATTCTACATTTTCATTATTAATAAATGATATTACTGAAAACGTAACTTTAAAAAAATATATATATATATATAGAATAGCACACACTGTAATAAATTACAGACAAAATAACACCACCCAAACAACATTACATACAACAATATTTTCTAAATAAATGTTTTACATAAATATTAAAAGCATTTAAAACAATATTTTTAGCAATAGTTTTCCGGATATTTTATCCAAACATTGGATGCCACCTCTCCCCCCACTGTTCTCACTCTAACTTAGTTCTGGAGTAGGTCCCCTCTTCAGGGGTTTGTGCCTGGTGGGTTAGGGACAAAATATGGCCATGCCCAAGTGTAAGCTGATGCTTGCCTGTGACAGGGTAGGCCTCTTTGAAGATAAGTAACTTCTTGAGCACAGTCCAAAAGGTCATCCCCTATGAATAGAACATCTCCTCAAAGTCAATGCCGTCCTGGGAGCAAGTTCACACCTCATAATGGGAGCTATTCAGCTGCCAGGTGACAGTTGGGACCATGCAAATGATCATTCAAAGACTTTAGAAGAGAAAAGGGAGCTTTATAAAAGTACCCTTTCCACAATATGTATTAGAGACTCAACTTCATAAGTGGATTTGGTTTCTAATAAATATTTCAAAACGCCCAAAGGTGAAATTTGTAGCAGCTTCCTAGCTGAAGATAACTTAATTAATACGTTTAATAATATATCTTACTGCTTTCCTATAGAACATCTAAACCTGGCACAATGAATATACCTTATAGGGCCTTTTCGCATGTACGGACATGTTTAACATTAAACGTTCACATGTCTAACTACTAAACATCATGCACCCTGCCCTATGGGCAGTAATACCTACTTTGGGGTGACTTACTAAATGTAATGGATGTTTTAGGTCTATCATAAGAGGTTATTTTGACTGGTCAAATTTGCATTTTAAAACTGCCTCGACCAGGCTACAGATGGCAGGCCTCCAGTCATGTCTGTACTATCACTGCAGTGGGTGCAACAATGGGTGTTGTAGCCCTCTAGCGACATTTAAATTACAGGCCATACATATATTTTGCACCATATACTATGGACTTATAGGTAAGTTAAATATGTCAATTAGGGGTATACCAACTTCATCATGTTAAAAGAGGGAACATAGGCACTTTACCACTGGTTAGCGGGAGTAAAGTGCAAAGAATTCTATACCTAGCAAAAATATTCAAGGCAAAATTGTTGTTGTATACCATGCGAAAGATGGTAATTTCCACCAATAGCATCTCCCACCGGTGGGAAAATCAGCCAACCTGAAACCATTACTTTAAAATACACTGTCCAAAATCCAAATTTCAACTTTTTCTCCTTTGTAGCTTCAGCCTACTTACACAAGAATGGTTCCAAAAGCATTTCTGCTGCACTACAGCTAGTACTAAATCCCAAGCTTTTGTCATTACACCCAATTGTGGATGGACACTCACATGAAAAAGAACCTAAGCCTTAGCACAGGTGCACAGACCATGGTGATTTCAAGACGGGGCTATGAAAATGCCCTCTTCACATGATTTTGAAATCTCTTCTTGATCTTTTAAAGCCATACAAGAGTTAGGTTTTCTGAATCTTAAAACCTGCCTCCATAATCACATTGCCCTCATCTTACTTTCCCTGCCTTGACTGTAAATATAAGGCCATAGTCTCTTCGAACCAGCATTCAGAACATCCAATATCACTCACCTCAGCACATAACAGACAATATCATTCTCTCAGAAGTCTACTACCTACAGTGCAGCAAAGCAGATTTACTCGATTCAAAAAGAAATTTGGGATAGAAATCTGATCTGTCCAGTTGTTTTTCAATAAAAAATAAATGACCATTTGTAACCCCTGTTACTGCCTCAGAGCGCATTAAAATGCAATATTTTCCATCACCTTGATAAAAGCAACATCCATCTTGGGCTGTTCCTTATTTCCAGTTTTCTTAACCTGCTGCATTCACACCTCTTTCATAGTAACATTGATGACCAGAGTCAAGAGACCACCCTGAGATAATGGGTGCAATACAATGACAGAGATCAATTAAGAAATCCCTAGCTCTGCCTATGCGTTGCCTTTAAAAATGTATGCTTTTTTTAACTATGTCACTGGAACAGTGCACATAAATATGCATCATTCACAAAACATGTATTACATACATCTTGGTTAAGGCACACCTACCTCTCCCTAAAAATTATCTTTATGTTCTCAACAGCTGTGACCCTTTGGTCTGACTCAGTGATTTTAAAAATTCACATTTGTCAACACTTTCCTAAAAAATGCCTTGAGGTAAAAACAAATCTAAACACCCTATCCAGTTGTCTTTAAACTCTATACTTGTATCGGCGTCCCAATGTTCTTCATCATTTTCGCCATTACCTCCAATATTTCCAACAAATTGGTTTGGGATTGATGGTATTGAAGATCCTCAATCTTTGTCAAATTATCTGGAAATGTTTTGATGATTTGACCGAAGTTATTGATAAAGTGTGAGTCAATGTTTTTGATTTGTGGTCTAGATGTTTCTGTTTGGATAATGTACATTTACTTTTTTTTTAGAGAAGTGCATTCACTTTTTATAATAATTTTGGGTGGAGATTACAAAGCTGTTGACTTACAGATTCTATTCAGGAACCTTGCAGAAACTCTGGGGGTCATTATGAGTTTAGCAGTCGGAAACATCCGACCGCCAAACTTTCAATGAGGAGACGGCCATGGTGCTGCCACTCTCCCCACTAGCCCCATTACAACTTTCCCACTGGGCCGTCAGCCCAGTGGGAAAGGTGCTGCAGCATTGTTCCCAGTTCATAACTGAGCCACCGGCAATGCTGCCACATACAGGGTGCAGCGGCATCCTTGAAATGTGGAATGTCTTGTGTTGGGCAGGGGCAGTGCAGGGTCTCACCAGTGGCCATTTGCACTTGTTCTCCGCCAGCCTTTTCATGGCGGTCCGACCGTTGTAACCAGAAGGGTTGCACTGACTTCAGCACTACCCTGGCTGATTACAACCAAGACCACTGTCATCCCGTCGAGATCAGAGATCCTGGCAGAGATGGCGGTCCGCTGGCAGCTGGACTGCCAGGGTCATAATGTGCCGGTTGGACTGCCACAGCTGCGGCGGTCCAACCGTCACCGCAAGTCTGACAGTCTTGAAACCACCAGACTCATAATCAGGCCCTCCATCAATCACTACCATCTGGAATGCAGATCACTGCCAGTCTTAACATGTACCCCCTATTTCTCTGCAAACTGTGGTCCTGATCCATCTCACCACATCTCGAGCTACACCCTCATTCTGCATAGTTCTCTAAATCTCCATTATGTCCATAGGTCCCTTAAACAGAGTTCTAACACTTTGTGACATTCAGTAAATCGCCATTCTTAGTGCAGTTTCAAGAAGATGTCTTCTCTGTGTGCAGCTAATTTGAGATATTCACCATTGGGGTAGGACATGACAGCCGTAAGGCTCTGGGTGTAGTGGAGAAGCTTTGGGTATTTGTTCCTGAACTAGCTCTATATTTTGTTATGACTTGATAAGAGGGTCAATTATCTGGGGTGAAACCCTGCTGTATTTTCACTGGTGGGAAACCATAGCCATATGACCAGAAAGTGTAACTTTGTATGATGTCCTTGGGATCAAAAAACGTGAACAAATAGGAGAGTCGGACCACTTGTCTATGGTTCACTATGTGCTTGCTTACCTGATGGATACTGAAATGGACAAAAAAATATTGAACCCCTAGCCTAGGGCGTAGCTATCAATGGTGCAGCAGGAGCTGTGCCTCTGGGGTCCAGATGCTTGACAAGCCTACTGAACCCAGATTATTTCTGTATTTCACAGCCCAACCAGCATTCAGAAGAGCTAGTTTTGTGTGTGCACCCTTCTTAGCCACTTCCCCTATTTATGTTATTCCAGATGCACTCTGTAAAATCAATGCAGGCTCTCCTTAAGCACATTCCTATAAGGGATAACAGGGGCAGCACAGCACCAATTATGTCAGTAAAGTGCCAAGGCTCATGTAACTGCAACCTGGCATTCACATTACTACTTAAATGTATCTTTCTAATTAAACTGGTGCACTCTCTGAGAACATAGTTGTGAGCCTTTTGCTTGGATCTTGTAGGGTTCTCTGTATTTTAGTTTGATTGTGATTAATTGTTATTATCCTTGCCAAATATGTTTATGTTAATCTCTAATTCTCTCATTCAATCTTGCTGTTTCCCCACCTGTACCTGTGCACCTTTTTCTCTGTCTGTAACCACAGGGTTTCAAGGTCCCAGATTCAGATGGGCGTAGCTTCATCAATTTGCGACGAGAAACCATAAATCGCAGTCATATACTTTGAAGCCCACTGAATGCTGTCGGCTGGCTACCCCTCTTAAATTGAGATTCAGGGCCTCATTGCGAGTTTGGCGGTTTTATGGTAAGACCACCAAGGTGGTGACCACCAAAAGACCTCCATGTTGGCTGTCATACACACCGCCAGATTACGAGTTACACAGCTAAGCCTGCCAAAAATCAGCCAAAATCCTGACACCGCCAGGACTCTGGAGAGCAGGAAAGAGGTGGTCCCACTACCAGCACCACCAGCCCGCCAAAAACCCTTCAAGCCTATTACGACCTATAAATCACAATAGCGGTTCTTCCATGACGGAAGGCCAATGGCAGTGCAAAGCTCGGCAGTCAACACAGTAATACACTATACCACATTAGATAGTTCAAAATCCCCATACCTGACACACATTCACCAACCCGACACATCTATAAACTGCACTGTAAAACACACCCCTTCACACACCGCAATCCTTTGCAACAAAAATGCCACAGACAGATCCGGAAACAGAGACATACTGTACTATAGATTAGGCACCCATACACACGTCACATACCACTCATCCCATACCTGCACAACACACCCAACACACAAATTAGTACACGACACATTAGACACCAACCGTCACCTACTCACAACACAGCACCAACACCTTATCATCTTATTTTTTTAAATTCCTTTTCGTATCGTACACCAATACCATGTCCCCAGAAAATCATCCCTGTTTCACAGATGTTGAATTGAGGGTCATGGTGGATGAAATCATCAGAGTAGAGCCACACCTATTTGGAGCACAAGTCCCGCAAACCTCCATCACCAGGAAAATGGAGATGTGGCAGAGTATAGTCGACAGGGTGAATTTTGTAGGCAGCTATCCACGCAGAAGGGAGGACATCAGGAAAATGTTGAATGACCTCAGGGGGAAGGGATGTTCCATGGCCACCAGACACCAGCTGGCAGTCCTCAAGATTACGGTGGGCCCCCACCTCCTCCCCCAATGCGCACCTCATGGGAGGAGAAGGTCTTGGACATACTGCATCCAGAGTGCTTGACAGTAATACCTTGGAGAGTGAAGTCGGGTAAGCCACAACTACAATAATGTCACTAAAAAAGTTCTGAAACGCATGCTCACTGATCACCTTTTGACATCTTAACAGACAACCCGCTCACCACCCTGTCTCCAACTGTCTGAATACCCCTGTCTGGCATCCCAGATGTCAACTAAACCCACATGGGGGCACAGTGCCTCAGTATGGCGTGGGTAATACAGGGACTGAGAGCACTACAACACCCAGCAGGCACTGATCCACCTTTAAGAAAACCAGAACAGTGTACTACAATTTAAACTGCCTTGCATGTTAACTTAACAATTGATTGAACCCACCTGAATGTTCCACAATTGTACAGTCTATGGCAATAACAACAATGTAATGGGCATCTGCCAGTACAATACCACCAACACACAGCTACTGCTGTGTCCTCTAATAAACTGGCCTTTACACCTCCAATCATCCATTGAAATGAACTCACCTGGGGGGCACACACATATGTGAAGTGTGATGTACTTGGAGTAAACTCATACAAAGGCCCAGGTATTATGGTCATCCCTAATCTGAGGGCCAAGTCAGTTTCCACTGTACATTGTGCGGCTGTCTGTTGACTCAATAATGATTTACTCCTAATTGGAAGGTAACATGAAAAATGTAAAGCCACTAAGCAGACAAGAAATGAGTCTATGAACAGAAATCCAACTACCATGATACTCTGACATCCTGTAACATGGTGTGTGATATAGGAATTGTATGTATCCCTGTCATGTCAGGGTATCAAGTAAAGCCTTACTGTATAATGTTCACAGCATCTCTACCTCAAAGTACGCCAAAGTTTGATAGCACATGTTGCAATACAATCTGTAATTGTCTATTCCACTTCTTCACCTAGCCATTGTGACCATGAAGAGGACACCTGAGACAGCCACTTCTCCTCTGGGTGAAGCCCCCTAGTGAGGAAAACACCCTTGGATGTGAGAACATTGAGAACGACATCTGGGACACCTGTTCAGTCAACAACTGTCAGCCTAACCCTGCCTACATCCACTCCTCCCAGCCCTGCTGCATCTACATCTCAGGCACCATTCACCCCCAAACCTGTGTCCCAAGGACAGTTTCTACCATCATGTGCCCCTCAGTACAGGTACCTGAGTCACCACTAGAAAACCTAGACTATGAAGAACCTGGCACCAGTGGGAATGGCAAGCTTTGCCAAGGGCACAGGCATGTGGGGGTAGGGTGTGTGGGAGGGATGGTGTGGGCCAGCAGATTGAGTCTCCTTGGGATACAACTGGCCAGGACACCATCTCCCAAATCTTGGGAGCTTACCAACAGACCCAAGGTGTGATGGGCCAGGTAAATACCATAATGGGGGAGATCAAACAGCTGCATAGGGACCACCACCAGGAAATCATGCAAAAGTAAGAGGCCCACAATGCCCACATAGATTCACTAACAGGGGTGCTGAGAGACATCAATACCATCCTTAGTAGATTATGTCCACAACAGCTGACCCCCTTCCATTGGCCATTTAACATCAGCCCCTTCTACATCTGTGGCAGCTAGTAAAATGGAGGCCCTGCCAGGGGAATGATATGCCTCAGACACCGCTGCCTCTGTACCTGAAGAACTCCCCTGCAAAAGTGGACATCCACCTAAGCATCCAAGAAGAGCAGATGTCAAGACTTAAACCACTTCCAGGAAGTGAACCACAACTGATTGGTTCCCCTTGTGTGTCACAGATACAATATGTTGACTGTTTTGCAACCAATCTCCATTTTCCAATGGCACAAGCATAATGGACTTGAGACTCTAAATGTTGTAGTAGCTACCCTGATGATTACATCAACTATGACTGAACCCTTCACTGTTTGCACCTTTTATTTGTTTCAATTCCTTTTATTTTCCTGTGCACTTGTGAATAAACACTACTAAACCACATACCATGTTTGAGATTTATTATTCATCTATATTGACCAGTTTCCTGTTACGTCTCTTGCTTATACATGATATGCACAAATGTACAAAATCTCTCATGTCCCATCTCACATGTACTGTTTAATCAAGGTACAATTTGAGTATAATGATACTAATGGACAAACTTCTATTCCCATTCATTGCACTTTCCTACACGTAGGTTGAGAATATGCCAATTATCACACAGTGAAGTATAGCTGCACAATTTAGTCCTTCAGCATAGATGTGGATAACTAGCCCCCCACAGGCTACTGAAGTTAGGGACACATCAGTCTATGTCTATCCAAATAACCAAACAGATTGTTTCAATGTATCATCAGCTAAAGCCTTATAACATATCCATACCATACCTCCCAATTTACCATAACCCATAATACAGACAGGGGTCAGTACAAATGTCCCCAGTCATGGAACCTTCCACTTACCATGGTCAGATATCTGTAGGCATGCTACTCATCTATGTCAGTCTTGACACACATGCACAGTTGCCTTCAATGAGGAAACACAGAGACAGCTACATACAAGTAAGTTATTACCAATATCAAGCCAATAAGAAGGTTGAGGTTATGGATTTGCACAGGATGAAATGTCTCAGACCACACACAGGACACTATTGGGCCCACATACCATGGCAAACAGGTCTATTACATGGAATAGAACACTACTATCCCACCGTCCTGACAGTCTGAGCAGGAAATCACACACCACCATTCTAATATCAGACAGTACCTGGATCTATCCATTTTCACTTCACATATCAGCCTGCAAATCCCACCTGCTTGTGACACATTCAGATTTGACCAAATGAGGATGACCTTGTGAAGTAATCAACAAATTTAAAATATAATACACAAGGTATATGCAGGAAATGGTAGAACCAAACTATACAGACATGCCCAAAATACAATAGTAACTGTGCATTATGACAAACCTAAACTAAGGTGATCATCATGATAGTCACAACTCCATATACTATTTTGTACATCTGAGCCGTGTGCTGCTAAGCAACTTATGACTTGTCTGATGGTCATAGAAAGACCCTTATCAAGCATCCCTAACCCATCCAATGCACCACTGGGTCAATACTTTAACAAAACAATACATACCTACAGTCAGATAAAGTACTGATTGATGAGATCTGCCGGAATGTCCCCAGCTTCTTCCTCATCACAGTCATCCTCACTTACGATGTCTGTATTCTCAACCGGTGGAACTGCTGTTTCCCCTCATCTGGGATGAATGAGATCTGACATCTCATAGTGAGGTTGTGGAACATGCAGCAGGCCACAATGATCTGACACACTTTGGCGGGTGAGTAGAGGAGGGCTCCACCAGTCTTATCGATGCAACAGAATCTTGCCTTCAAGAGCCTAAACGTCCACTCCCTACATGCCTTGTTGTTCTGTTGGCCTCGTTGAAGCCGACTTCCCCCTAATGTGGTTGGGTACCTCACTGGTGTCAGCAACCAGGGATGGTTTGGGTAGCCAGAATCGCCCATAAGGAATAGTTTTATGTGTGCCAACCAAATTCCTGGATAGCCATACTAATGGCAGCAGACATAGGGTACATGTCATGAACTATACAGCTTTACATTCCCTAGTGGTTGTTCAGCCCCACCTACAGGTGAATTCTTCCAGTATCATGATGGTAAGGTTTCCAGGTCCTTGCTCTCTGTCCATTGCAATGTCCCTTGATTCATGTCTATTTGCAACATTTAGTGAGAGATATTCAAGTCATACTTAGTTTTCAAAAGGTTTCTAATGTGTGAAAGCATCATGTGAGGCTGTGATGTCTATGGCACTCATTACAACCCTGGTGGTCGGTGTTAAAGCGGCGGTAAGACCACCAACAGGCCGGCGGTAGAAAAAATGGAATCACAATCATGGCGGAAACCGCCAACATAGACAGCCACTTTAACACTCCGACTGCCACGGCAGTACAAACAAACACTGCGGCGGTCACCATCAACAGACAGGTGGAAGACAATGTACCGCCCACACTATTATGAGAGGCCAATCCGCCACCTTTTCCGGGGCGGAACCAACGCGAAAAAAACCACGGCGGAATCAGGACTTGGAAGGGAAAACACTCACCTCTCCATACCCCACACCCATACCACAGTTCTGGCCCCAAGATGCCATGGGGCCAGAACTCCAAATACTCCATGCGATGGTGTTCCTGCTCCTCTACTAGGAGCACGAAAGACGGCGGCGACGACCACGGTGAGTACTGCACCTACAACACAGGGGAGGGGAGAGGAAAAAGAGAGTAACACACACACGCAACACGCAAAACCCCCACCCCCACCCTCACCCACAACAACATACACACAAATACATGCCGCAAAATTACATTTACAACGGAAGAACACAAGGACAAAAGGAAATGAGTTGAACGAGTGTAATAAATAAAAATCCATTAGTCATAACTTTAAATACAGCATATACAATTATGTACACTAACTACACAAATCCAGATAGTGCACCATTCATAGTCCGTGGACCACTGAGGCCAAAAAGCATGGGCGAGGCCCACACTCAATACCAGACTTCAAACGGAGAAAACACTGCAGGGGCATCAGATCAAAATGAAACAGGCACCTCAGGGGGAAGGGAAGTGGGGGCACCTCAGCCGGAAGAGTGCACAACTCCAGCTCCATGAGGGGGCTCCATGCCCACTGCTGTATCTTGGGGAGTGCAAAGCCACAGTTTCACAAGTCTTTACAGTAGGTGGTTTGCCCACTGCTCTATCATGGGGAGTGCAAAGCCACAGTCTTACAAGTCTTTAGAGTGGGTTGTTTGCCCACTGCTCTATCCTGGGGAGTGCAAAGCCACAGTCTCACAAGTCTTTACAGTGGGTGGTTTGCCCACTGCTCTATCCTGGGGAGTGCAAAGCCACAGTCTCACAAGTCTTTACAGTGGGTGGTTTGCCCACTGCTAAATCCTGGGGAGTGCAAAGCCACAGTCTCACAAGTCTTTACAGTGGGTGGTTTGCCCACTGCTCTATCCTGGGGAGTGCAAAGCCACAGTCTCACAAGTCTTTACAGTGGGTGGTTTGCCCACTGCTTTATTCTGGGGAGTGCCAAGCCACAGTCTCTCAAGTGGATGCCTTTCTCCACTGGTTCTGGAGGGGGCTTTGTGCCCAGAGTGCTTCATCCTGCCAAGGACTGAGGTAGTGGATGTGATACTCCACTGGCTCTGGAGGGTGCTTTGTGCCCAGAGTGCTTCATACTGCCAAGGACTGAGGTAGTGGATGTGATACTCCACTGGTTATGGAGGGGGCTTTGTGCCCAGAGTGCTTCATCCTGCCAAGGACTGAAGTAGTGGATGTGCTACTCCACTGGTTCTGGAGGGGGCTTTGTGCCCAGAGTGCTTCATCCTGCCAAGGACTGAGGTAGTGGATGTGATACTCCACTGGTTCTGGAGGGGGCTTGGAGCCCAGAGTGCTTCATCCTGCCAAGGACAGAGGTAGTGGATGTATCTCTCCACTGAGAGTGGTGCAACATGCAAGCTGCCCAGACTCCTGGAACTGACCACCAGCCTCGTACGACTGACCACTGGGGATGGCAGCCATGTCTGCGTTGGTGCCACTGGCTCAAGATGTCGCGGGGCCGCTGGCGGTGCTAGGGGCGGTGTCAGTGGCATCGGTGCTGGTGGCGGTCTCAGTGGCATCGGTGCTGGCGGCGGGCTCTACGGCATCGGTGCTGGCGGCGGGCTCTGTGGCATTGGTGCTGGCGGCGGTCATTGTGGCGGCAGTGCTGGTGCCGGTCTTTGTGGCGGCGGTGCTGGTGCCGGTCTATGTGGTGGCAGTTCTGGTGGCGGGCTCAGTGCTGGTGGCGGGCTCAGTGACTACGGTGCTGGTGGTGGGCTCAGTGACTGCAGTGCTGGTGGCGGGCTCAGTGACTGCGGTGCTGGTGGCGGTGCTGGTGGCAGTGCAGGTGGCGGTGCTGGTGGCAGTCTTGTCCGGCGTGCAGGTTGGCATCGACGTGGACCTGCCCTTGATTTTCTGGCCCTTCCCCACCTTGGATGGTGGCGCAGCTGTCTTTCCACTATCCACTTTTGTTTTGCCTGAGCCCTTGGTGGCAGGTGTTTTCGCATTCTCCCTCCGGGATGTGGGCAACTTTTTTACTTTTGGAGGTGGCGGAATATCCTTGCCCTCGCTCCGGGTAATACTGGCAGCCCTGATGCTTGGCACACTCCAAAATCCTGCAGTTGCTGGCACCACTGTGCCCCGTGATGTGGTGGCTGAGGTGCTGGGTTGGGACCTGGAGAGACAGGCCCTAGGGGACCGATGGGGGGGGAGAGGTGTAGGGAAGAGGTCAATAGTAGACAGTAAAACCTTTTTAGACACACTGGAACGGGTAGATGGAGTGGGTTTGGGAGTGGAGGAAGAGGTAGTGGTTGTAGGAGGTGTACGTTTGCTGACTTTGGTTGAAGGTGCATGGGCTAGAGGCTGTTGTGAGGTGGATGGGTGTTGGGTGGGTGTGTGTCTGCGTTTGTGTACTTTGGGAGGAGGGCTCACAGACACACTGGGAGAGGACCAGGGGATGTGTGAATGGTAGTAGGGGTGGTGAGTGCACGTGAGCGGTGTGTGGTGATGGACGTGCTGGTGATGGAGGTAGTGGCTGAAGATGTAGTGCATGCAGGTGTGATTGGAGATGAGACAGGGAGGGAGGAGGAAGACGTGGAGGAGGCAGACACAGTGGAGCCAGTGGATGTTGGTATGAGTGCATGGGTATGATGCTTGTGTGAGTGCCTGTGGGATGAGTGGTGCTTATGTTTGCTTGAGGCACTCTTGTGTGTTGAGGTGTGTGCATGCTGGTCTGATGGTGTGCTTGGGATAGGCTGAGGTACAGGGGATTGGGTCTGGGTGGAGGAGGTTGGAGAAGGGAGGCTGGACACAGGGACAATGGCTCTCATCAGTGCTGAGGCCAGAGCCTGAAATGCTCTCTGTTGGTCTGCCTTGCCAGAATGAATGCCCTCCAGGTATGCATTTGTTTGTTGCAAATGCCTCTCATTACCCTGGATGGCATTCAGAATGGTAGACTGCCCAACAGTGAGGGATCTCAGGAGGTCAATAGCCTCCTCACTGAGGGCTGCAGGGCTGACTGGGGCAGATTTGTTGATAGAGGTGTCTCTCTGTGTGCTTCTTTCTCAATTTTTGTCGTAGGGGTTTGTGGGTGATGTGGGTGGGTGTTTTATATTGTATTGGGTGTGTGGGTGTGGTGTGTGTATGTGTATCAGGTGTGTGTATTTCGAATTGTCCAATGTGGTTGTGTTTTGTAAATGTGTGTGTATTTTGAGCTCGGTGGTGTGTACCGCCAATGGAATACCGCGGTTGAAAGACTGCCATGTGGATTCGTGGGTCGTGATAGCGTGGGCGTATTCTTGTTGGCGTGACGGTGTCAGTTTTGTTAACGCCAGTTTATCACTGACCTTTGGTGTGGTGGACTTGTGTGGGTGTCTGGATTTTGGTGGATTCCGGCCTGTGGGTCGTAATAGCTGTAGCGGAATTCCGCCGCTGCAGCGGTGTGTTGGCGGTCTTCTGCGCGGCGGTAAGCGGCATTTACCGCCAATGTTGTAATGAGGGCCTATATGTCATGTCACAGGACATACTAGCTTAACGTCTTCAGACCTGTTACAAGGTGATCTCCCTTGGTAAGTGTGAGATGTACATAAACGTTTGTGATGTCTCATCTGAGTAGACAGCATGCATGTTGGAAACCATTGAGGTTTTGCAACAGTTCTATTGGATCACATATATTGGTGTTAGAGGTAGGAATGTTAGTACCATGCTAATGTACTGTAAGTGGAAAGTGGCTACACAGCATTGTCCATGGGCATGCTGTTGTAGGCATGATACATAAGCAAGAGTAGTTTATTCATAGTTACATTCATAACAGTTTTTTGCCAACATCATATGTAAATTGGAAGGTTCTGTCATGATTCTATTTTGTAAATAGTTATATACTTACTTCCTATTACTATGAAGGATATGTCTAATGAGTCCTGGCGATTTGGGAACCTATTATTTGTACTGACACTTATGTGGTGCAGGTGTAGTAATTCAAACACATGTGAGTGGTACAGTATGTGTATTCAGGCTTTTGGCTTGCATCATGGTGGATGTACCTGTCATGTTGCCACCCAGTCAGTGGACATTTAATGGAATGATTAGTTCTTTAGTTAAGGCTGAGTGTCACATTCCTGCACATGACAGTGGTCCATTTACAAGAAGCATTTGATTGACAACTTGTTATTGTGTGTGAGACATTGGTCTGAGCTTATTTGGCTCTTCTATGACTGATACATTTTGTTTTCTGGAAACCAATGATCTAGATGCATTGGTCTACAATGTATTTACAGTCCTTTACACACCAATATTGGTACATGTGTGTGTGACATTTGTTCTGACTCTTTCACCTCAAAATGTTTATGTAAGCCAATTAGAGAAGTTACATGTTTGCATATGTCCATTGTGAAGGTTGGTAACTATGTGAAATGAAGAAGGTATGGCTTGCCTACACCAGGCTGGCTTGACTTTACTAAACAACATGTTTCATTGCCTGGGACATGACATCAGGGTTACATATTTATATGTGTTGAGTTTGTGTATTTGATTGGTGGAAGACAATGTAACATTTATGAACTATAGCTTGATTGGTGCTTGACTATGTTGTTGTAGGTAGGTGTCGGAGGCTGGCCTAGTTTGTAGTGGGTACCTTGGGTACTTACACCTTACACCAGGTCAAGTTATCCCTTGTTAGTGAATATAGTAGTGTTCTAGCAGCTTAGGCTGAACTAGGAAACATGCAAAGCTCATGCAACACCAATTATAGTTACACAGTACTTATACACAAGTGAAGACAATACTCAGTGTTACCAAAAATAAAGGCATTTATTGGGGCAACACAGTACCAAAAATATCTTAGAGACAATACTCCTTCTGAAGGTAAGTATTATACATAATATATACACTAGACACCAAAATTAGACAAGTAAATAGTCATAGAACAATGCAAACAGTAGGAAATCCTATAGAATACAATGGGAGAAAATAGGTCTAGGGGCAACACAAACCATATACTAAAAAAGTGGAATGTGAATCACAAATTACCCCACCCCAGAGCCCAGAAAAGCAGGAGTAAAGTATTGCAAGGTTCTTTAGGACACACTACACCTCGTTTTGGGAATTTTGCAGCAGCCAACCAAGTCTACAAAGAACAACTGCTGGATTATTGGACCTGAAGACCTGCAAAGGAAGGGGACCAAGTCCAGAAGTTGAAAGAAGTTCCAGGAAGGACAGGAGCCACTGCCAATCCAGAAGAGGGTGCAAAAGAAGAGTCCCCAGTTAGTAATAGACTTCAGAAATGCACCCTAGGAGAAGCCAGCGGGTCCTTGCATGATGCAAAAGATGTCCCATGGCGTGAAGAACGTTGCAGATGAGATTTCGTGTTGGAAGGCACCAACAAGCCTTGGCTACGGCAAAAAAAAAATGTTCATCAAAATGGCGCTGGATGGACCTAGGAGGGACCTGCGGGCCTCACCTCTATTTGAGGAGGAAGAGGGGGCTCTCAGCATTATAGGGAGCCCTCAGGATGCCAGCCAGCACCCCCAGAACCTGCAGGATCCAGGTTCAAAGGAGGCGCAAAACATGGTTGATGTAGCACAACAAAAGAACATCCCACGCCCCGGAGAACAACTCAGCGAGTTGAGCATCACAGGGTGGAGTACTGGGGACCTGGGCCAGGCTGTGCATGAAAGAATTTTGCAAAGAGTGCACAGAGGCCTCAGGAGGTGAAGAAGACACAAAACACAGGGGTACTGTTGTTCTCTGGGAATGCAAGGTCTTACCTCCTCCAAATTGCATCATCAGGACCTCAGGACAGTCTATGTCGATGATGTCCACCATCTGTGTCCTTAGGAGCATGCTCGTTGCCGTGAGAGGAGTCCCAGAGTACCAGTCGTCGCCTTGGAAGGTGCCTTCTTGGAGCAGGGGAGCGATTCCGTCACTCCACTGGAGATTTCTTCAGTTCTTCTGGTGCAGGATGAAGACAGGGAGTACCCAGAGTGTGCACACCATGGAAACTGTTGCAGTTGCTGAATTGGAGTTGAGGTTGCTGAAGAAAAGTGTTTCTCGTAGACACTTTGTTGCAGTTACACCGTTTCTTGGAGCTTGCTGCGGTTGATCCGAGGTCAGAGGATGCTGAAGTTGATACAGAGGATTCCTGAAGGAAACTTGCAAGCATAATCTGAACCCACAGGAGATACCCTAAATAGCCCTGAGAGGGGGATTGGCTACCTTATCAGGTATGGACCTATCAGGAGGGGTCTCCGATGTCACCTGCTGGCACTGGCCACTCAGAGCCCTCCAGAGTCCCCCCACACCTTGCAAAGCAAGATGGCTGAAGTCTGGGACACACTGGAGTAGCTCTGGGCACCACCCATGGGGTAGAGATAGACAGGGGAGTGGTCACTCCCCTTTCCTTTGTCCAGTTTGGCACCAGAGCAGGGGAGAAGGGGTCCCTGAACTGGTGTAGACTGGTTTATGCAAGGAGGGCACCATCTGTGCCCTTCAAAGCATTTCCAGAGGATAGGGGTTGCTTGTAACACACTATTCCCCAAGGGAGAGGGTGTAACACCCTGCTCTCAGAGGAAATGCTTTGTTCTACCATCCTGGGGCTGGGCTACCCAGACCCCAGGAGGGCAGAATCCTGTCTGTGAGGTGGCAGCAGCTGTAGCTGCAGTGCAAGCCTCAAAGAGCTGGTTTGGCAGTACTGGAGGTCCATGGTGGAGCCCCCAGGATGCATGGAATTTGCTCCCCAATACCAGATGTGGAATGGGAGGGCACTTCCATGGTCTTAGACATGTCACATGGCCATATTCCGAGTTACCTTTGTGAAGCTACACATAGGTATTGACCTATATGTAGTGCACATGTGTAATGGCGTCCACGCACTCACAAAGTCCTGGGAAATGGCCCTGAACTATGTGGCGGCACCTTTGCTAGTGCAAGGTGCCCTCACACTTAGTAACTTTGCACCTAACCTTCAGCAAGTGAAGGTTAGATATATAGGTAAATTATAAGTTACTGAAGTGCTGTGAAAATGGCTGTGAAATAGTCTGTGCACTATTTCACGCAGGCTGCAATGGCAGGCTTGTGCAAGGAATTGTCTGAGCTCCTTATGGGTGGCTGCAGCCCATAAGGATCTCCTGGAACCCCAATGCCCTGGGTACTTAGATACCATGTAGTAGGGACTAAGCAGAGAGAGCATAAGCACTGATGTTCTGGTTAGCAGAGCCTCAGTGACACAGTCAAGCGCTACTGACAACACATACATTAGGCCACAAACTATAAGCATTGGGGTCCTGGCAAGCAGGGTCCCAGTGAGACAGGCAAAACATACTGACATATAGGTTTTTATCTATGAGCACTGGGATCCTGGCTAGCAGGATCCTAGTGACACAGTAAAAACACACTGACACACACTCACAAACAGGCCAAAAGAGGGGGTAACCATGCTAGAAAGAGGCTACTTTCCTACAGTAGGGAACTTGTATCATACGGCAAAGTCACCATGTCATGGAATGGTCACCGTGATAGATCTACTGATATCATGGTATTGTAGGTGAGAGTTACTTAGCTTAGCTAGTGTGTAACAATGTTTGTATAGAGAGAGATACATTGCATTTTGTTGTGACATGACATTGACACTTAATTGGTACTACCTGGGGGTGTTGGTGACCTGGATGTAATGATACTTGTGTGTAAGGTACAATGAAAATGTTATCTTATGAATGTGATGACCCTGCTTCACTATCTATTTTTAGTATCAGCACCTGCAGGTCAAGGAGACGGGGCATAGCAGAGAGGGGAAGCTTCTGGCCACTGGACCTCCAGTCATAACACCACAGACAATGAGGGACCCAGTGGCCCCGAGGGCAAGGGGAGTGCCACAGGGGAAAGCTGATCCAATATATCATCATTGAAATCCTCCTCCAGTGGCCACTCCTTAGTAGTGGTGGACCCATCAGGGACCAGCCCAGCACCATCCCTGTCCACCCCCATCCTATCACCGCCCTCCCTGTAGCTACCTACCCAGATGGCCGTGCCCATCCATCCAAGAGAGTGGGCATCTCCTTTGCTGCAGGCACCTCTGCCCCAGCCATTGTTACCCATGCTGCCCTCAATGAGAAGGCTATTGATCTCCTGAGGTAGATCTCTGTGGGTCAGTCGACCACTGGGAATGCCATCAAGGGACTGGCAACTCAAATCCAACAGAGCAATACGTTCCTGGGGGGCATTCACAGTGCACTGACTGGCCTACAGAGATCTCTTCGTGCTCTGGCCTCCACGCTGATGGCAGCCAGTCACACTTTATCTACCTTTCCCCTTCGACTTCCTCTTCCCAATCCAAATCCCCCTTACCCAACCACCCAAAGCACACAAGCAACATCCGCCTGCAGATGCAGCAACAGGACCTGCCCTGACACCCCCACCACCCACAGCATCAGAGACACAACACCTGACACACCTGCAGACATCACACCAGCATTCACTGATCCAGCCACCATACCTATCCTACCCGCAGTCAGCACCCCAGCAGACCCTCAGACATCCACCCTGGTCACCACACCCACAGACATCACAACCACTGACACACCTACATGTGGCACATCCACCATACCTGCAGTCACCACCCCAATGGCATTCCCCAGCACCTCCACCCTCCCTCAGCCCAAGACACATAAACACCCTCACTCACCCACCCAACAGACACCCACCACCCACAAGCATACCTCCCAGAAACACGCACCCAAGACATCCACACCTAAACCTCATACAACCACTCGATCTCCCTCCACACCCAAACCCTTTTGTGAAGACCATCCGTCCCTGTGTGTCTTAAAGAAATTTCCTATCTGAGTTTGACCTTTTCCCTATTCTTGCCCCTGTGACACCCCTAAGAGATCTTTTTCCCTTCTTAAAGCCATCCTTTCCACCTCCAAAGCCTCCTTTATCCCCTCCACACACCCCTCCCCCACCAAAAAGAAGTCAACCCCTCCTGAAAAGGTCCAGCCCTCTCCCAAGCCAAAGTCTAAAGCCCCCTATCTCGAGCATAAACAAAAGCCCCTCTCCACCACAACCGCAAGTCAAAACCCAAATCCCCCTCCCCCACCACACCCCAAGGATCCCTGAGGTGCCTGCCTGCTCCCTTGATACCCCTACTTGTGGAGGTTACATGGCAGTCAGGAGTCAGGTAGGGGCACCATTCAGTGCCTTTGGTAGAAATAGTGTGCAAAATGGACTGGTCTATAACCTTTGACAATCTTATTGATATATCATTTTGGTCTGCATTTTTTTTCCTAGGTTTGAGTTGATCCTGGCTGACATTGGTTGTGTGTCAGTATTTGTGTGTGTGTGCAGCTTGATGCTTCCTGTATTGTTTGAGCAGTCTGTGAGGTTGTGTGCAGTGCTATTCTCCTCCAGACATGAGGTGTGTTTTGTGTTAGGTGCACGCGTATGTAGCAGAATTGTTATTGGCATGGTATTGTGTTGTGTTTGTGTTGATATGTGTTTGTTGTGCTGTGTGGCCTTGTGTGTTTGGACTGTTTGAGTCTCCGTGTATTTTGCCTGGTATCATAGGTTCAATTGGTAGGTTGTATGATGTTGTTATTGTGTGTGTTCCTTCACAGATGGTTGTACATTGTGTTGTATGTATGTCAAGTTCCTGCCCAGTGTTGGATTGGGAGTGTGTGGCATGTATTTGTGTGGTTGTGGTGTTGTTCCAAGTTCGAATGTTGTATGGGATTATTTGTGGCTTGGTCTGTGCTGTGTTGCTGTGCATAACTGTGGGTTCTTGACATTTGGTGTGTGTATGCGGGCTGCAGTGTGCATGCTGTGTATGTGTGGGTGTATTTGTTGCTGTATGTGAGTTTGTGTGTCACTGTACTGTTATGTGGGAGCGTAGCCCTTGCACCCCCTTCCCTAAGGTATGTAATGTAACTTGTACAGATTTTAACATTTAACAAATGTGATAGGTTAGTGTGTGTACTTACGGTTGTTGTCGTCCTCGTTGGCGACAATTCCATTGTATTTCTGTAAGCAGGAGTACAGGATGACGTCTTGTTCTGGTTCCATGGCAGCTCTGGAATGGTATGGCTTTTTGGAGATGAGTGTCTCTTTTTATACAGTTCGATTCCGTTAGGGGAAACGTGGTGGTCCGACCGCAATGGAAATGTTGGTGGTGTGCAACCTCTTAATGACTTAGGGGTCATTTCGACCTCGGCGGTCTTTTCACAAGACCGCCGAGGGACCGCCATGCTGAAGACCGCCAGTAGTGGCGGTTTTCTGCTCGGCGTATTATGACTGCTGGCAGCCCTCTGTCCTTTTCCGGACGGAGAGCTGCCAGCAGCCATACTGGCAGGCGGCGGGGAAGTGGAGGTTGCTCCACCGCCACGTCAACAGAACACCACCCACCGAATCACGTTCTGTGATTCGGTGTGGTGGTGTTCTGTTGACGGTGTGGTGGCGGCGGAGCAGCCCCCATGGATCCAGTCCCCTCCCGGAAGATCAACGGACAAGGTAAGTTGATCGTCCATTAGGGAAGGGGGTGGGGGGTGTTGTGTGATGTGTGGGTGCATGGGGGTGTGTGTGTGAGTATGTAGAGGGGGTGTGTGAGTGCGTGTATGCATGCGGGGGTGTAGTGTGAATGGAAATGTGTGCGTGTCTGTCTGTATGTATGTCTGTATGGATGTGTGCGTGTATGTCTGAATGAGGGTGTGTGTGTATGACTGTGTGTGTGTCTGTTTGCATGTTTGTGTGTGTGTGGGAATGTGTGTTGGTGGTGCCTGCATGCGTGTCGGGTGTTTGTGTTGTGATGTCGGGGATAGGGGTGGGGAGGGGGGTCCTGCCACCTTTGGGGGGTTGCAGGGGGGTGGGGGGTGTCAGGGATGGACTCGGGGGAGGGGGTGGGGTGTGACGGAGACCTCTATCAGTGCCAGGGAAGGAATTCCCTGGCACTGATAGTGCTTACCGCCATGGATTTCATAGCGGTTCCAAACCCCATGAACTCCATGGCAGTAAGCCGGGTCATGATACCGCCGGCGGTCTTGTGACGGCCGCCAGGCTGGAGACCCAAGTCTCCAGCCCAGCGGTCGTCTGTGCCATGGCGGTCTGATCGGAGAAGTGGCGGATGACCATGGTGGTAACCACCATGGTCATAATTCCACATTTTTTACCGCCAGCCTGTTGACGGTAAAACCGCCACTTCTCCGTCAACCGCCAGGGTCGTAATGACCCCCTAAATGAGTCTGATAGAAACATGGTCTCCGCCGGACTGTTGGTGGGTCCGATTGCCCGCTGCGGTCTGACCACATTGGCAATGCCGGCAGTGCTTTGGCTCTATTTCGATCACATTACTGTCAATGTCATAATTTGGCAATCTTCTCCACCAGCCTACTGGTGGTCGGACCGCCAATGTCAACATGGCGGTCCATGTACTACCAAATACGTAATCAGCCCCACAGTCTGAGGAAATTCTCACTGGTCTTTACTTGTATGTCATACAGCAAGGCACAATAATTATACTACAGTCTATTTTCCCTATTTTCTGCTTTTTCATCAGCCCCAGATCCCCTTTTTTTTTATCAATAACAGTCTCTGACACCACATTCAGAGACCTGCTGCTTTCCGTCCCATAAACATCCAAAACACCCTCAAACACAATTCCATTACACTGGACAGTTCAGAATGTTGATTCTGACCCCATCACAGTTTTCCAAATTGATCTCCTAATTACCATATGTTTGTGCAGTGCTTAGTTGCTCCACCTGTATTTCCAAGTTCAGTCCATTACTGTACAATACTGTTTCAACTTCAATTAATCACCCAATAGGTCCTCGTGTGAAAACGCTAATGTTTGACTTTGTCCCAAAGATCAAACTTGTGGGATTGAAACTTATGCTTACTTGAGGGAATCCTAGGCAACTAAGAACACCTTATGTCACTCTGTAATCAGAACTGTCCATCATACAGAATTTATACAGAAATCCTTGGAAAAACAGAAATTCTCAGAACAAAGACAGGCTCGTAATTGAAAGCCCATAATTTAATAACAAACAAAAATGTCTCAGACCACACTTTTCAGAAGGTACCCAAGAATATGGCCACGGGGCCAGATGTACGAAGCATTTTTCCGGTCGAAAACAGCATATCGGGTCATTTGCGACCAGTAATATGCTTGTTTCTATCTACCAAAGCAAAATGTGACTCAGTAACTTTTTTACTGAATCGCAGGCCACATATACAAAGCATTTACCTAATCACAAACAGGCCAATTCGCAGAATCGGCCCGTTTGTGACTAGAGAAATGCAATTAGGTTTTACAATTCAGTATTAGGAGAGGGTGTGTTCACGGTGTCCCTTCTTAATACCAAATCCGAGAGGTATGTACGAATGTTTTGCGACCAAAATGAGGTATCAAAACATTAGCAGATTACCACCAATTTCAAATTGGTGGGAAGCCATTCGCAAATAGGAAGGGGTCCCCATGAGACCCCCACCCTTTTGTAAATGTTGGTGAAAATATTTTTTCAGAACAGGCAATGGTCCCACGGACCACTGCCTACTCAGAAAAAAATGAAAAGAAAACTTTTCATATTTCTTTTTGAAATGCATCCCATTTTCCTTCAAGGAAAACGGGCTGCATTTAAAAAAAACTGCTTGATTGAAAAGCAGACACAGACATGGTGGTCTGCTGTCCTCAGTAGACCAGCATCCCTGTGAGGGCTGGCCATTACCAATGGGGTCGCAAATTGCAACCTACCTCATTAATATTGATGAGGTAGGTCATTTGCTACCCCATAGGGAATCGCAAATAGTTTGCTTTACAATGTTGTACATTTTGTTTTGCGACTCACAAGTTGTGATTTCCAATGGTATCCCAAATTGCGAGTAGCAAAACAAAAGGTTGCAGATCTGGCCCGCATTTTGCTTTTGCGATTCGGTATTAGGAAGGGGAGCGTTTAGGGCATCTCTTCCTAATACCGAATCGCACTGACCTATAAGAATGTTTTGCGACCAAGAATGCGGTCGCAAAACATTGGCAGTTACCACCAACTTAAAGTTGGTGGGAACCCATTCACAAACAGGAAGAGATCCCAGGGACCCCTTTCCCTTTGTTAATGGACGCATAAATAGTTTTTCAGAGCAGGTAGTGGTCCTATGGACCACTGCCTACTCTGAAAAAAATCAAAAGAAAACTTTTCATTTTTTTGTTTGAAATGCATCCTGTTTTCCTTTAGAGAAAACGGGATGCATTTACAAAAAACTGCTTTATTTAGAAGCAGTCACAGACATGGTGGCCTGCTCTTCCCAGCAGGCCACCATCCCTGTGAGTGTGGCCATTCCCAGTGAGGTCAGAAATTGAGACCTACCTCATGAATATTGGTGAGGTAGGTCTTTGCGACCCCATTGGGAATCATTAAATGAGTCTGAGACACATTTGTATATTTCATTTTGTGAGTCTCTAATTGTGACACATTGTATGTATTTATTCGTTTTGCATTTACTTCAAAACTACTTTTGCTTACGCATGTCCTGCTTGAACAAATGGCTGAGTGAAAAAAAGCTAATTTATAAGAGCGCTTATTATTACAAAATACTTGCATTGTTTAGAGATATTGGTTCGGGATTTACTTCAGCTCTGCTTTCATATATATGCTTTCTGCACTCTTGTTGTTTAAGCTGTTTATATAAATGCATAACTCTAAGTAAAGCGCTCTGTCTTCGATAAGGAAATGCCCTTCTCTATGTAAACGTAGAAAAAAGAGTAATTTGAGGCATTGTATTTTTCCTTCTTTGACCCTTCCTTTGCAATGTTAAACTAGTGAATGCACCTGGCTTTTGAAAATAGTGACACCCTTCAAAGCCCTCTGAGAGGCTGAGCCAGGAAGAGGTTGTCTAGAATAAATCCTCCCTTTGGGAAATCAGACATTTTCCTCCAAGGTTCCAGAGGGTTGAGCAAAGCTACATTTTGTGACTTTTCTGGTTCACCTTGACCAGGAGTGTGGTTGTTGCTTTACTGGGGTTTCCACCCCTCTCAACCAGTAACCCAATTTCTTACAGCGACCATAATGAGTTATCTGCCTGAAGTCTTGCGTGAGGGTATTAGACATATTCAGCACATTCTCCATTTGGGAACCCATCAAAATAGACCTGTTCTGCTACTGCACTTGGCACAAACTGTAACTTGAGCAATGTCAAAATTAACTGGAATTAGAGTTAGAATGAAACCAAGCCCTCTAGCTCGGGTGTTTATCCCAGCATGTTTTTGCAGAAATGTTGGTGGGAAGCACCAACTCCTGATGTGAAACAGTTTCTGTTATTGTGCCTAGCGAAAGTACGTCAAAAAGCCCATATACACTGCTTTTCCCAAAGTTTCTTTAATAATATATGGCAAATCCACTGAACTTCCCTGAACTTGCATCTCTGAATCTTTTCACAGGTAAAAATATTCTTGATTATTTTTACAGATCCATTATGGTACTAAAGAAAACTGTGTTACAACCATATAGGAAATCAATGAACTCTTAGTACATATCGTATGCATATATTTACTGAACTGATAACCACTTTCACTTTGTTGGGAACAAAAATTAATACAGGAATGTGATTTTTAATTCATTTACACCTAGGTGTGTAAACATCATGGTGCGTGTTAAGGTGTACTAAATGTATTAACACAAAAAGATGATGGACGGAATGCTGAACATTGTCAAACATTCACCCCCAGTCAAAGATCTGGGATTAATCCATTGTTATTTTGCTTGCCATGCCCGCCAGTTTGGATATGCAAATCAGCCTTGACCCTGCTCCACATGGGAATAGTCGAGCCTGAACTGCCAGGCCTGCTCCCCCCTGGACTGGAAAACAAGCATCCTGGGACTAGGTCTTAGTGTTAAAAAAATGTTCACCACTCCACCCATCATCCTTTTGTGATGCTAAAGTTGCCCTAAGTGGGAAGGGTATGCCCATAGGTGGGTCCCTTGTTCACTGTGGTACTAGATTCAAGCTTGTTTGGTTGATGAGGGGTGATATTCTGAAACTGGTTTTGGTCCTGGGAAGACCTGTTCTGGCAGTTTGGGTGGGACTTTTCCCACGGGGAACAGGATCAACACTGATTTGCATATGGTTGGGTCCAAACTGGGATGGCATGGTGAGCAAAAGAATGATGAGTTAACCCAGACCGGTGATTGGCAGTGAGTGTTTGAAAAGTTTCAGCACTCGTCATTTAACCTTTTGTGGTACTAAACATATTAACCTGGTTTGGACAGCAGTAAGAGTGCACTCAACGCTGACTTTGTCAATTCAAAAGACTTTATTTCACTTAATTTAGACCACAAAAGCACACATATAAGAATACAATTAATTTACAAACATACAGAAAACATATCAAATACTATGTACAAGGTAGATATTCAAACTTCATATCAAAACTAAAAAATATTCGGAATCAGATCTGACAGCAGTTATTCATCAAATCCAAAACCATGATACATTCACTGATAATTAAACCTTAATATATCATAATAATATCCAATGTAAGATGTCACATAAAAGCACCAGCCTCATATCTTAAAACAGTAGCGAGCTATGAGGGCTAACAACAGATTTCAAGCAACCCTGATACATACTTCCTTTGTGCATCCGAACTGCAAGTAAATCTGTGCTGCTATAGTGCTGCTCTTCATTTTTGATCTGTAACGTCTTTAAAATTGTAATCAAAAGACCCTTTGTCAAATGTTTAAAATATTTGCAAAAATATACAAAGTGAAACAAAGTTTGACAAGAGATTTCATCACAAGGACAACAACATACACCAGCAACATCGTACTGGCAAAGGGGGAACCAAAGTTTCCACGTAAATGATCCAAAGCGAAATCTGGTGAGTATGGATCTCTCCCATGGGTGACTTACCTGTTCCAGGGATAGCTCCAACCCAGGACACGTTTGGATCAGCACGTACTGCTCATAAGTGTGCTTTGCAAACTCCATCATTTCTATATCCCAAGACTTGTTTGTGAAAAATTATTCTTATCCCAAACTTTTTTCTCCTTCCTGACGGTTCTAGGATAAAAAAAAAAATGGGTCTACCCAGTTTCAAAAAGTTCGACTGCATATATTTGAGTCAAGGTATCGTGGGACCAAAAGCATATGCCATGCAGTCCTGAATAATATGGCTATTAAGTTTTGTCAGGTCCAAATAGAGCACCAAAAAGGCAAGGACACCATGGCCCATATTAATACTTTTTTTGCCCTGCATTTGCGTCAGTTTTTGATGCAAAAGTGGTGTAAACTTACAAAATACAATTATATTTTGTAAGTTTGTGCCGCTTTTGTGTAAATAAATTATGCAAACGTGGTGCAAAAAAGTATAAATACGGCCCATGTTTAATATAATCCTCTACATAATCCAGGCATAATTCTTCATGCACCATAAAAATATGACTACATGATCATTACGATTCTTCTAAGCACCCTGTTTTCTTCAGTCTGCAGTTTTTTTACATTACGGTAGCCCCATACCCCTCCACCGTGTGTGAGACGGGAGGTACACCTATGTTTGTAGATCTCAACAAGAGGGCGAATGGGCTGATTCTCTGTCCTAGAAGAGACTTTAAAGATGGAACCGACAACCCACAAGAAACAAACATTGCTGCTCATGAAACAGGTAGCCCAAGCATTGTTTTGCTCAATTGTGATGCCCAATAAGGGAAGAAAATAAGGGGTAGATTTAAGAAAAGTTTTGCTGCACCCACTGCAGCACCACTTTTCTTGTTCCCCTTAGCGCCCCCTTAGCACCACCATGTGTGCGCCGTATTTAAAATACGACGCACCATGGTGCAGGGTAGGGGGCAATAGCGCCAACATTTTTGACTCTATTTTTGTACTGTTCAGTACATTGGGACCCATTGCAAACAATGGTGTGCCCCCTTTTAATGCCTGAGCAGGCATTAAAAGTAGCCGCAAAAAATGACACAGTGGAATCTTTTAGATACCACTGCACCACCTTTGCAGTCCCCCCAATGGGGGAATGGCCCCTTTGCATACATTATGCCGACAAAAGTGACTCTAATGTGGCGCTAGTGCTTCTTAAATCTGGGCCTAAGGGGCAAATATATGAAAAGTGGCGCATCATGTAATGATGCGCCACTTTTCTTGCATCCCCCTAATACCACCATGTGTGCGCCATATTTATGATGCACATGATGCCGCACGTCTGGAAAATAGTCTCATAAATTTTGATGCTAGTTTTGGCGATTTGCAGGATTAGTGCCAAAAATATTTACGCTTACCCTGCAGAGTGACAGGAGGCCTATTCAAAACATTGGAAGCCTCATTTTAGATCCTGCCTTAGGCAGGCGTTAGGAATTACGTTAGAAATGGCACAGTGGAAATGCCATTTTTCTAGGCCTTCTAGTACTGGAATGCACCCCTTGCGCACAGGCATAATATGGTGTAAGGGTTTACAAAGTGGCAAAATGCAAGCATTGCACTATTTCGTAAATATGGTGCAGTGTTTTGTCAACCTGACGTCAAATTAGCGTAAAGAAATTACGCTAATATGGCGCTAAGGGCTTCTTAAATCTGGCCCTAACTCTCTCCAAATGCTTCCCCTTAATAGTGAGTGCAGTTTTTATATTTTTTCGGGCCACACACCATAACAATCAACAAGGGCATTAAGATCATTGGGAGTCCTAGCTAGCAGAACTGCATCACCAGCATAACAGAGGACTGGCAGCAGTCTGTTCTTCACGACCCGTATTTCCTTTTCAAATTTCAGAAGCACAGTCTCGAACTTGTTGATCTTTAACCCCTTCACTGCCAGGCCGTTTCCCCCTCAGGTGGCAGGCCTTTTTTGGCTCTTTGGGGCAGTTTGTGCGTAGGCTCTCATAACTCTTTGTCCACATAAGCTACTCAAGCCAAATTTGCGTCCTTTTTTTCCAACATCCTAGGGATTCTAGAGGTACCCAGAGTTGTGGGTTTCCCTGAAGGAGACCAAGAAATTAAACAAATACTGCACAGATTTCGTTTTTTTTAAATAAAATTGGAAAAAAGGGCTGCACAAGAAGGCTTGTGGTTTTTTCCCTGAAAATGGCATCAACAAATGGTTTGCAGTGCTTAAATCACCATCTTACCAGCTTTCAGGACAGGCAGACTTGAATCAGAAAACCACATTTTCCAACACAATTGTGGCATTTTACTGCGACATACCCCATTTTCACAATTTTTTTGTGCTTTCAGCCTCCTTCCAGTTAATGACAGAAATGGTTGTGAAACCAATGCTGGATCCTGGACTGCTAAACACTTCTGAAAAGTAGACAAAGGGCCATTTGAGTAGATCCTACAAGGTTTTCCTACAGAAAATGACAGCTGAAATAAAAAAAATATTGAAATTGAGGTGACAAAAACAGCCATTGTTCTCCACATTTTACTCTGTTACTTTTTCCTGCAATGTCAGATTTTCCAAATCATTATACCGTTACATCTGCTGTACTCTTCTGATTGTGGGGATATATAGGGCTTGTAGGTTCATCAAGAACGCTAGGTACCCAGAGCCAATAAATTAACTGCACCTTGCAATGGATATTCATTCTATACTGGGTATACAGCAATTCATTTGCTGAAATATAAAGAGTGAAAAATAGGTAGCAAGGACACCTTTGTATTTCCAAAATGGGCATAAGATAAGGTGTTGAGAAGCAGTGGTTATTTGCATATCTCTGAATTCTGGGGACCACATAATAGCATGTGAATTACAGGGCATTTCTCAAATAAATGTCGTTTTTACACACTGTCTTACATTTGGAAGGAAAAAATGTAGAGAAAGGCAAGGGGCAATAACACTTGTTCTGCTATTTTGTATTCCCCCAAGTATCCCAATATAAATGGTACCTCACTTGTGTGGGTAGGCCTAATGCCCACGACAGGAAATGCAACATGGACACATCACATTTTTACACTGAAATCTGACGTGTTTTTTGGAAAGTGCCAATCGGTGGATTTTGGCCTCTAGCTCAGCCGGCACCTAGGGAAACCTACTAAACCTGTGCATTTCACAAAACTAGACACCTAGGGGAATTCAGGATGGGGTGACTTGTGCGGCTCTCACCAGGTTCTGTTACCAAGAATACTTTGCAAACCTCAAAACTTGGAAAAAAAACACCTTTTCCTCATATTTCAGTGATAGAAAGTTCTGGAATCTAAGAGGAGCCACAAATTTCCTTCCACCAAGCATTCCCCCAAGTCTCCCGATACAAATGATACCTCACTTGTGTTGGTAGGCCTAGTGCCCCAACAGGAAACGCCCCAAAACTTAACATGGACACATCACATTTTTACATTGACAACTGACATGTTTTTTGGAAAGTGCCTAGCTGTGGGTTTTGGTCTCTAGCTCAGTCGGCACCTAAGAAATCCTACCAAACCTATACATTTTTGAAACGTAGACACCAAGGGGAACCCAGGATGGGGTAACTTGTGGTGCTCTCACTAGGTTCTGCTACCCAGAATCCTGTGCAAACCTCACAATATGGCCAAAAAACCACTGTTTCCACACATTTCGGTGGTAGAAAGGTATGGAATCTAATTCACAAATTTCCTAGGGAAACCTACCAAACCTATACATGTTTTAAATGTAGACACCAAGGGAAATTCAGAATGGGGTGACTTCTGATGCTCTCACTAGGTTCTGTTTCCCAGACTCCTTTGCAAACCTCAACATTTGTCAGGAAAAAACACTTTTTCATCATAGTTCAGTGATAGAAAGTTCTGGAATCAGAGGGTAGGCCTAGTGCCCGCAACAGGAAATGCCCCAAAACTCCACATGGACACTTCAAAAATATCAAATACAAAACTACCTTTGCGGGTGGGGGGCACCCGTTTTTTGGTCCTGGGCTCAGCAGCCATCTAGGGAAATCTACCAAACCCAAACATTTCTGAAAACTAGACACCAGAGAGTCCAAGGATATGTGACTTGCATGGATCCCCCAGTGTTTTCCTACCCCGAACCTGCAGCAAACCTCAAATTTAGTTAAAAAATCAAATTTTTCCCACATTCCTGTGTGGGCTCACCGCACCGGCACAAATTCCCCCTCCCCTCAGTTTCCTGGTAAAAATGATAGCTCACTTGCATAGGTGAGCCAAGTGCCTGTGACAGGGAAGAGGCAAAAACATGTTGAAAATGAGAGGGAACCAAAGCTGGTCTAAAAGGGCAGTTTGAAAAAAAAAAAAAATTTTAGGCTGACAAGTGGGGCAGAATTTTTATCGGTATAGATGCAGCAATGCTAGGTGGTAGGAATTTTGTGTATTCCTGCAGATTTCGGAAGGTTCCATCACAGAAATGCGGGAACAATGTATGGTTTCGAGCAAAGTTGGGGGTATGCAGGGCATTGTGGGTAAGAAAATGGCATGGGTGCATGTGAAGCATACCACCCTGTACTCACTCAGATGTTTAATTTTCAGATGTGTCTAGATCTTGTAAATTTGGCAGCATCCCAAAATCCAAAAAGTGCAGCTGTCACCATTCAAAGTGGGACGATTTTGAGAGATAGACAAGCTCTCATGGACCCAATGTAAAACCAAAATTCAAAATAATCAAATGTCCTCTTGCTTGCTGTGGGATAAGATGTTTTAGTGTGCTGGGGTAGAGCTGAAAGACTGTTACCCCCTTCAGTTTGGGTGGGGGCATAACCATGCCCATACTGGTTGGTAGCCATCACCCCACAATTTTTTTTTTTCATTCCCTGGCATCTAGTAGGCTTTTTGCTCACCCAGGGAGTGGATCAGGGGTAATTTACCCATCTGCTCACCGGTGGGCAGAACAACTTTGTCCTCATTTATTTGGGGTGGGGGTATGGCCATTTCAGGGCCCCCAATGGCACTTAAAAAAAATTAAATACTTACCTGTACTTACCTATACTTACCTGGGATGGGGTTCCCCATCCTACGCTGTCCCTCTGGTGTGGGTGGGGGTGTCCCTGGGGCCTGAGGAGGACACCTGTGGGCTTATTCTATTGTGTTCCACCATGGAAATAGGCCTACAGGTCCTCCAACACCTGTCCTTCCCCCCATGTGTGGTTTTTGCACTGGAGGATAAATAAGGCGCTAGGGTCTTAGAGTCATTTTTTGCGCAGGAACGCCTACTTTGCATCTGAATTTCACATCCAAAAATGACTTTAACTCCATAAATTTGGCACTAGACAGGTCTAGCGCCAAAGTATAAATATGGAGTTAGTTTTGCACCTAATTTTCGTTTAAAAAAATGATGTAAATTCAGGGCAAAACAAGTATAAATATGCCCCTATGTTTCTATTGGGGTTGAACCCATGTGGTGTGACTGACACCTTACATCGTTGACAGAATAAAGATGCTAGGGGCTCTGTGTCATTTCCCTTGCCAGCCAGTCATGATATATGTAATGCCACTGAATTTTTCAATTCCGGCACCCCTGAGTTAGCTACATTTAGTGGTAGAGGCCACTGCTCCATAACAGATTATGGGGCAGATTTATCAAAAGTGGTGCTGCACCTAGTGAGCCTCTTAGCGCGCCCCTAACGCCACAATGTGTGCACCATATTTAATATATGGCACACCATGGCTGTAGTTAGGGAACTAGCATCAGAAGTTTTGACGTTAGTTCCGTGCTTTGCAGCATTAGCATAAACAATTCTGACGTTAATCCCGCAAAGCACCCAGAGGCCCATCAAAACCAAAGTGAGCCTCCTTTTAATGCCTGCTGTGCGCAGGTGTTAAAAGTGCAGAAAAAATGACACAAAGATATCTCGTAGATTTCTTTCCACCATTTTTTCGGCCCCCCCTAATGGCAGAGCGTCCCCTTTGCATACATTATGCCTAGCACAGGCATTATGTAGTGCAAAAGGTTACAAAGTGGTGCAATGCATGCATTAAGCCACTTTGTAAATTTGGTGCAGCAACTTTGGCCTTGTTGGGCCACATCAGTGTAAAAAAAATTATGCTTATGTGGCACAAGGAGGCGCTAGGTGCTCTTAAATCTGCCCCATGGTTTTTATTTCAAGGAACCTATATAATTTGATTTTTGATGGGACAGTTATTTCGAGCATTTTTAGTGAAATCAACCTCCCAAAGAAAGTCAAATTGGGAGTAATGGTGGGTCACTCCTTTTTTAGCTGTTAAGGGTAATCTGAGTAGGCTGTCCTGGAAAAACATCAATATACCTCAAGCTTTTTGTAAACTTGTAGCAAGTAACCTGAATACTATCCTAACCTGCCTCTCTAGTGAGGTATGTGGCATGACTGTAGTTGCTTCTTTCATGTCTTTGGGAGATGCTACAAAGAAGATTAATATGAGAAAAGTATGGTCAGTTGATCTTAGAGTTGCCCCTTGGTTTAACAAAGCATTTAGAAAGGCCAGCAGAAAGTTGTGTTATGCCTTAAGAAAATTCCCAAGGAATAGAAATTAAATTGTAAACTGTAGAAAGGAGTACAAGTAGTCTCACACATTAAGGAAAGCAGAGGTGAGGACTGAGAGATGGGAAATCTAGTCCAGGCCGGTATGACTAAAGATACCAGGACATTTTCGAATATTGTTAAAAACCATTCCCAGTCAGACTCACTAAATTCAGCGCTGGACTGTAACATTGCGCCAGAAGCATGGATGACTCACTTTTTCAGCACATATTGTTCTGTGGATAGTGGGCTAGTAGAGTTTGGTTCAGACCCTCCCAGTTTCCTATTAATGTCTCCTCCATGGAAGAGGTAACAACTGCCAATGTGATAAGTCCATCTAAAAAAAGCACCTGGCACAGGCAGTGTCCCTCTGGACATTTATAGGCCAATGTAAAAAATTGGGCGCCTCTTCTCACCAATATGTTTAATTAACCTTGTATGAGTGGGTTTTCAAAGTCCTGGAAGACACTGATTATTGTGCTTGTGTTTGAACACAAAAACCAGCAGGACCCATTTTATTTCTCTGTTAGACTCTTCAGTCAAATAAGTGGGACTAATTATTTTGGATAGATTGGTAAACTGGATTTCGGAGAATAACATCTTGTCGGAGGCACAGTATGGTTTTCAGCCAGGACTTTGGACGATAGAACATTGTCTGAACCTGCATCTTCTTGTTAGCAAGTATAAATTGCCTAAGTGTAGCTCTATCCATCTTGGTTTTATTGACCTCTGTAGCACTTTTGAATGTGTGAGCAAAACAAAGCTTTGGGAACTGCTGACCTCCATGTGGATTGAGGCAGGACTGGTTCCTATCTTGTGAGCACTGCATTTAGATTTTTCTGTCTCTGTGAGGTTCGGGGCATGGAGGGTGCACTGACTCGTTCAGTTGAAAATGCAGAGTTCACCAGGGTTGGACCCAGCTCCTATTATCTTCTTTATTAACCCCCAGGGTGCCTGGGACGAGATGGTCTCGTCCTCGTCCACGGTTCCTGTGTGCCAGGGATGAGACCAGCTCGTCCTGCACCTGGCCTATGGGGGAAGTGCTAGCGCTCCCCCCGGGGGACTCCCATCCACACCCCCATCAGGGATGGAAGGGGAATCACTTCCCCTTCCGCCCCCCAGTGACGTTTAATGATGTCAGCGCGCAATCATGCGCTGACCTCATCAGAGGCCACCCCTTTGCGCTGGAAGCTCAGCTTCCAGCACAGATCGGAAAGAGAAATGAAAGAATTTCTCTTTCTGATCAGGGGCTGGGGGCGGGAGAGGCAACAAGGCTTTTCCTTTCCTTTGATGTCTCTTTGAGCTCTTCTGCAGCCCAATCGTGAAGCTTTCGGGCTCCAGAAATGCCCACTAGACATCAGGGATGTTTTTTTTTTTATTTCTATATAATGAGAGCGGCCCCTTTGGCAAGGGCCACTCCCCAGGGGGGCAATTTATTATAAGACCTTTTCTGCCTACTGTAATTAGGCCGATCTGCCCCCAGGGGGGCAGAAACCTCTAGACGCCAGGGATTATTTTTGTTTTTTTTCCAGGAGGGGAGTGACCCCTTCGGCAAGGGTCGCTTATTAGGCTGATCTGCCCCCAGGGGGTGCAGAAACCACTTAGGCAGCAGGGATTGGTGTGTTGGTGTTTTGTTTGTGGGGACAGCCCCGTGGGTAAGGGTCGCGCCCCATGGGGGCACATTACTGTTGGCCATTTCTGCCAAGACTTAATTCAGATGTTTATTAAAAAAAAAGGATAATGGTAGGAGCTTAATTACTTCTGACTTAATCAGGCCTGGGATTGCCTTATGAATTAAACCATCCATTACCCTCCGTCAATTAAAATTAAGAATAGCACAATCACCTTCACAGCAATTTTAACCTGGAGCCCAACCACCTAGATCTACGAACCATTATATCATTATATCATTAGAGGTACTGGAAATAAAACGAACATCACGACAAAACCAACTGTTAATACGTTTTGAATGTTAGGATAGGATTAGAAATATCACTTGTCACACATTTAGTCCTAATTTAACTTGAGGAAATAGTCTGCCTCTCTAAAGTGGTCCCTAGGTCATATCAAGTTTTGAACATTGTTTGTGTCCCAATGTTCTTCAGAATGCACCAAATGTTCTTTAAAAATAGCCAAGTGGCAATTTATACATACTTAGCTTGGTGCATTATTTCAGACCTGTCTATCAGATGACAAAAAGATGCATTCATTGAGGCCAGCATATACAACTGAAAGTTACTCTTTAGCGTCCATCATTTTGTAGCTCAACAAGATAGAAAAGGTAGAAGCTGAGGTTCTCCCCTACGGATTGAGGAGGCCATTCTGCTAGTACTGAGAATAATTACCTTCTCAAAATAATTCCCAGTTTCTGGAGCAAAACTGTTGTTAACTAGCTAACCAGGAAGTGCAGCCTTCCCTTGCTAAGGAGTGCCATGATCCAAGAGTCATAACCATTTTACAGCACAAAAGGATGAACCATAGCTGATGTAGAAGAATGCTGCCCTCATCCCCCAAATTAATGTTCTCCATAAGAACTATCTAATCGGAAACAAGGGAATATTATGTTTTAATTTCCCCACTCCATATTAGGAAGAATGATAAATACTTCAACTCAAAAAGCAGAAAGGAAAACAATTTTACCAGTCTATTCTGAGGAAGGAGTACCCATCTTGTAACCTCTGACAGTGGAAGCTCTAGAAGACCGATAGAGTGTTCTGGCTTACACAACTACTGCTACAGAGAAGTCAAGGATACCGCCTCTTTAGCAACTATTTATTGCTGGCTCCACTATAGTACTTTCTAATAATTCCTGGCCTGAAGTACCAAACTCTGCCTGTGATCTGTTACCAAATGCCAGGATTGGTAGAAGTGACAGCATGCACCTTTTGATCCCTGATGAAATGAAAGGATTGCCTCCTTGTTTCTCAAATCAGGTCCTAATTTGCTAGTGTGGGAAGGGAAGGGCAAAGAGTTGAAACTTCAACAACCTTTTGGTTTGTCACTGTGCTGGTCACCCTGAGACAGAGAGTATTATGTTCAGTGCCAGAGTAGCAACTGCTAACCTTAGATACTCCTGAAGAACGCCCAGGGTTCTTTCCCTCCCATCCAGGAGAACTGCAGGCACAGAATTAATCAGTAAATACATACTTCCCAGTATAGATAAGTAGTCCCACTGCCCAGAATGGCTATTCCAAAATTATTAGAAAAAGAAGAATGCACATCTGAAAAAAGAAAGGCAGGCAGCCTGTGAGCGGATATAGAGGAATAACAAATACATTTAGGTGATTTTAATAATGTCTAGAACATGACTGGCTGTATTGGGCTCTGGGCATTTTTCTGGGAGCTGGAGGGGGCACAGCAATGCGAAAAAAGTAGTTGCCTAGGATCACACATTGTAGTGAAGCCGATGCTGTGACTGATGCAAGGTTTCCTGGTTTTACGTTTTGCAATTCTTCCACTACATGGGTATCTCTTTTTTCTCCCATTTTAGACCAGCGTTTATTGCTTTGTGTTTTATTCTTTGTAGCTCTAAAGCACTGTACTGTGTTAGATATATCTGTGTTGTGCATGTTTGACAAGCGGTGGCAGTGTTAGTGTTTGGGGAGGGAGATGTTTTAATGCAGAAGCTTAAATGAAATCCAGAGCACCACTCTTGGTCAGCGCATTGAGACCATTTGCTACAGTTAACTAAGTCCTTTGTTTATTGTTTCTGTTCTTAAGTTGATTCCTCCGCCTACTCCTCGTCCATCCAGCTCTTCATTTATTCATTGAGCCATGCAACTATGTCTCCAATCACCATCCATCCATTCAATGGCCATTCAATGTTCTATGATGAAAAACGTTTTCTATAATGCACCATGTTTGCAGCTTTTTTCATCAGTTTCTTGAAGGAGAACCCACCCACTTGCAGTGGCCAGGCTTCCTCTCCTCTGTTTCCTCATGACATGAAGTATGAGGGTTGGCCTGACAAAATTTGTCAGGGCTGCTTTCGGTTCTTAGTCCTGTCCTGGTCATGTCGTAATATTAATAGATCCTACATTATGATTGCTATATAAAGTAATAAAACTCCGAAAACAGTGCCAGGAGGAGACAATTAATTTGAGAAAACACTCGCCTGAAGAGAACAGAACCTATTTGGCACGAAGGCTAACCGAAGAGGTGACTAAAAAAGATTTGTTTAAGGTGTTTTTTCTTTTAACCAGCGAGTGACGCAATCAGGCAGTGCTGCAAAAGAGGGTATTCCGTATTCTGCTGTTCCCCCTTCAGAAAAATTGGGCCACGTTTCAATGTTTCTTAAAACTTGGCGTGGTCCATTCGAAAGGGATTTGTCCTCCGTAAATTATGCTTTCGGCCACAAAGGCCTACATTATAACTACCTGGATTTCGCAAGGGGAATTATTGTAGGCACAAGTAATTACAGTGGGATTGCCAGCCACGGGTGTGGAGGAATCAGCAGTGAAAGTCCCATGCCAGGAGAAGAAAGTGGTTATGACATGGCATGGTTGCACAGGTAACACTGGGAATGGCCACACACGTACGTTTTGTACGTTTCCTAACTCCTATGCTTTCCGACTCTGGAAATGATCTGATATTTACTCCAGCCTCCCCTTCCAGGATGGGACTGGGAACAGACCACAATCAGCTGTAATGGTGGTGGTGTAAGGAAAGAGCTTGCTCAAACAGGAAAAATAAAAAAAATCTCTGCAGAGATAAAAAAGGAAAAAATGTGAATTTGCACAGCAGGCTACATTTTCTGTTACTTAATTTTAAGATGTGTATATTTACACACAGCGGGTTCAGCAGGCTGGGAATACGTCACATGGGTCCTCCACCAGAATATCTACTACAGATGTGGGGCCAAAATAGTGAGGTTTAAATATTGAGGGCCAAAACATAGTGCCTGTAAAAATATGTAGGTAAGTATAGGTTTACTATTCTTAACTTCACGTATATGTACATTAACAATATCTGTATACCTTTAACGTACATTGAGGTGGAGTTACGAATAGCGAATCCCTAGTTACCCTTACCTTCACATATTTATTCTCGCAATATTAAGAGCTCTATATTTTGGCCTTGATATTCTGACATACAACCGTCATATGACATTCTCATTAATACTCCTGGAAATCAATGACTGGTGCAGCTTCCCAGGCATACCGCTCGGAATGTTTGTGAATTACCAAAAGAGTTAAATGTGCACCGTCCTATACAGATGCAGATATAACACTTGTTTTGTGAATTTCCCGAGAGTCTAGATTTAGCATTTCAATGAAACAGAGGATGATGACCGCTGATGAAGCAGAAAACGAAGGTTTTGATTTATTAACGCATAAGCGTAGTGTGAAATAATCATGTGTGACATTAACCGAACTAATAAAGATTGTACGGGGACAAAATGTGCCCTTAGAGTAGTTTGCCAACATTTATAAGCATGCTTCATATAACGTGGTGTATTAGAATTGCACTAATCCGACATAATCATAAACGTATGCTACGATTTGCTTGTTTGAACTACGTTAGCTTAGCATTAATTTAGAGGAGGCTTTGGCCTAGTGGCCTGGTCTCACGGTTTAGATGTTCGTATTTTTCCAATGTGCTATTAAACGTGTATTTCTGCTTGAAGCTGTACTTTTCCACAGAAACTGTTCACATGCTTATCTTAAAGTTTCGTGCCAGCATGGCATATTTTCTCTTTAATTCAAGGTCGACTTGCAGGTGCGGACAATGGAGGCTCTGAAAGTGAGCTAATTGGTAGACAATGTTGCGATTTGCGTACCCATCTCCAAGGATAATGTATGCTTAAGTAAAAGCTTGAGAACTGTCGTTTTTGATTGGACAATTTGAAGCTAACCTATGAACCCTCCAATGGAGACCCTACTGGATTCGAACTGTTGTCTATAAAAACCAGGTGCACGAGAAGAAGGTAGCCATTACCAGCCATTGAGCTATTATCTGCCATTGGGTTTTTTTTATCGGCCATTACCCGGACACTCCGCCATTTTGTAGACTTCGTAGCTATTATGGCCCACTTTGCTGCGACGCCATTTTGAGAGACTTTGATGCTTTCTCTAGTCGAGAGAAAGAGACTTTAATGATTCTTGCCCTAGAGACTTTAACTTTGATTTGTCCCTTTGCATGAAGTAGTAGTCTTAACTTGCCGCCGCGAGGCGATTGCCCCGTTCACCCCTGCCCCTTTATCCCGTCCCATGCTGATCGAGAAACGGTACCTGTGAGACGAAGACTTCCTTGTACGCTGATCGTAATTGGTAAATATGAAAGGAAATTGTAAAATTGCATTGTGTTCCTTTTAGGTAACCAACTGCTGATTTTTGATAAGATCCCTAGCTAGGAGTTTTTCTAAATTAATGTTGCTAAATTGTTTTGCATGACGTCCCACATGCTGATGCTAATTTGAGGTTAGATGAGGATTCCATATGTCGCACGATGCAATTTGAGATCTTGTTATGCTGACTAAATGTACGCAATTAGTTCATTACAGATTATCGTATTAGTGCTTTGCATTGCCATTATCGAATGCCTTGTGATTCAAATGCTACATAGATTACACTTGTTTCAACGTTATGGACAGCTATTAATGTTCATTTATGTTTATCATTTGGTGTTGAGACACATCTATATCGTGCTAGCTTCGTTAATATAGGGAAATAAATTCACTAACTTTGCAATAAACTGGTGTGGTTATTCCTGACTGAAAGGTCAGGGTTCGCCGAGATGTATTCTGGATTAATCATTAAGTGTTATGTTGATCAAGGTATTGCTTATGTATGTTATTGATTATTGATCTGATGCGACTGATCGATTAAGAGTACAGAGAGTTCCCACTTAGTCAAAAGATCCATCGGCCTAAAGAGCGTCCGAACACAGGTAAATTGTTACCACGGTTCGCTCTATCAGTAGATGGTAGCAGAGGACGGTTTCGTCTTTTGGGACCCTGTACTAATAAAATACATGGTGTTGAATTAACGGTTACGCATTTTGAGGCCTCATTCGAGAAGTTGAATTAGATTTTTCTTGGATAAAACTGATTGACAGAATGATGATGGGCTAGGTCCACCGCGACTTTCCCGGGATCTCGGAGCTTGCGAATGGAGAGAACGGAGGTGTGGAAACAGCGTTGGCGGTACTAGTGATGGTATGAGTGAAGTTAGGGTTTTGCGCTTGCTCAGCTTATTGCCGCAGGGTGTTTGAAAAGGTTGCGAGGATTTTTTTTCTTTTAAAGGATAGCGGAGGTGCGACTCCGAGTGTAGAAGTAGAGAAGTCGTCGAACTTCATAGAGATAGCGGAGGTGCGGCTCCGAGTGTGAGAGTAGGGAAGTCGTCGAACTTCATGTGCGTGTGGCGCTTTGTGCATAAAAAGGTCCACATGGTTGTTGTTGTTGAGACGGGCCCTGCGAGGTCAAGAGACTCCGGAGTATGTTGATCCATGTTGTGGTCTGGGCGGTTTAGTAGGTTGATCGGGCGTGGTCAAGAAGTCGGTACGTGTGTTAGGGAGTGAAAGAAACTTCGACTTCGGGCTCTGACAAGATTCTAAGTGCACTAGAATAGATCATTGACAAGTTGAGAGTAGGTCTGCAGGTCAGATTTGCTTGCGAATGTGGGGACTGAGAAAGACGGAATAGCGGCCGAGGCTAGTGAAAGGTCCCTAAGGTCCTGAAGCGATTGTGTTACCCTTCCTGTAGTAAACCGACAGATCTGTTTTAGTTTTTGGTAGCTCGCGATACATGCAAGAAGTTGTTACGAGAGGAGCTGAGTGAAGGAGGACTAGCCGCGAGGCTTTGTCAGCCGCAGTGTGTGTGAGTGTGACGTCACTAGGAGCCGCGCTGGGATAGGTTGGTTGGAGAGAAGGGTCGCGCACGGATTGGACGCAGTCCGTGGGGCTCGATTGGAAAGGGAAAGGCAAGTGAAGAGTATTCCGGGAATTAAAGTCACCTATTGATTACAAACTTTGTGGAATAAAAGTGACCTATTGATTATAAACTTTGTGAAATAAAAGGCGAGAAAATGAAATTCCTTAAAGCATTTAGGAGTGCGATGAAGGGGGAGTCTTACATTAAAGCGAGCGTAGGAGAGGAGACGCCGCCCGAGGGCACACCAGCTTATATTGTAATGGAGGAAAAAGGGGTAGCTCCGTGTCTTTGGCTAAAACAATGGCACAAACTGACGGAGAAACATGGGAGCGTAGCGTTCCCGATACATGGGACATTCAATATAAGGATCCTAGAGAATTTGAGATTCACGATGTATGACATGAAGGTACCTCCAAGGCCAGCACAGTTTGAGGCTCTAGCAATCTGGGAATTAATGGCTAGACAGCAACAGAAGAATAAGTTTGAAACAAGGATGAGGAAGGTAGAAAAGACACTAGCGGATGCTAGGTGGGATAATGCGCAGAAGGTGTGGAGGTCAGATGTATTGCAGGGAATAAAATTGTTTCCCGCAATAACTAAGGAGGAAGAGGAGACAGGTAAGAAAGCTACCTGTAAGACAGACAGGAGGTGTTCCAAGGATAGAGAGGACGAGGAAAAGTTGAGAAGAGAAGAGGAGTTAGAGGATGAGGAGTTGATAATGCAATTGCTGAACGACCGTCCACCACCTTATGCGGAAAATGGACAAGGTCCAAGTACCAGTTCTGCCCCTCCGGCACTGGTACAGAACAGTGAAACCCAGAGTTCAGGAGCGTCATCGGGATCTAAGGACCCGAGTTTACTGTTCACCCCGCAGATACCGCAGGTTAGGAGAAAATATCCAGATGTGCCCATAATGAAACCAGCAGAAAATTACCAACCGCAGATGCCAGGGTACTACAGCAGTGACAATAGTGGAGGAATGGTTCTAGAGCAAACTGTGAGGGGAGTACAGAATGGTCACAATCCAACAATGACACAGGCTGGATCAACTCAGTTTATGATGCCTCAAAAGCAGATGCAGGGAGGAAACGCATATGGTCAGATGACGGGGAGTCAGATGGGCATGCCGACAATGATGACCCATAATATGGGGATGAACATGCCTCAGAACATGGGAAATGGACAGAACCCAGACGCGATATCACTACCCATTACTGTAGGTCCACCGGTACCTCTGTATAGTCAGCCTAACTTAGGTATGAGCGGTCAGGGATCAATACTGCAGAAGGGGACAGAAAGGAGGTGCATAGAGAACACTCCAGGGATAACTCCTATAGCGGCTCAGCCAAGTGGATCTGGATCCTTGATGGAGTTTAGTCCCATATGTGCTCAGTCTACACTGGTGAGGTCGAGTCCCCCACTGATAATACCTTTAACATCGAATACTGAAAAGTTGCCGCAACCATCAATGGCAGTCGATGTGAATGCTACACTGATGGGGGTAAATGCGCAACAGTTGACACAATGGTTCAACAGTCTAAACTCCACACGGGGTTCAGCCAGTGGGAAGGGAGAAGACTATATGAATGGGGTCGGGTTGAGCATGGAGGCACAGGAATTGGTGGAAGGGACCATGGGTGTGAACAGGTTGGGGTCCTACACGGAAGAAGAGCTGAGATACCTATGTCCAAAGATTACGAAAGAAGTGAACAAGGTACATAAAAGTTTGCAGGAAGTAGCGGACAGAAACGGGATTGACATAGGCAAGACGAAACACTTGAGCAGGAGCTACAGGTTAGATTTTGGGACCACAGATTTTGAACACATGAGGTCAGCAGGCATGAAGGCACACCTTAGAGAATTGTTGCAGAGTGCCCAAGTGTGGAGGTGCTTAGACAAGTGGGAAAGCAGGTGGGTAAAGAGGAAGGATAAGAGGAGGGACAGTGCTACAGAGCACAACGAGAAAAGACCGCAGAGCAGCGAGACAGTAACCATGTTACCGATGAGGGAGACAGCAGGGGGAAAATTAATACATGTACCATGGCACAGAAGCGACATTCAGTCATTTACGGATGATTTTCCCAAACTGAGAGAGAAGCCAATTGAATGGTATCAACAGACTGATAGGTTTGTCAAGCTTGCAAAATGTCTCTGGGAAGACCTGAATACTCTATTTGAGATTGTGGTTCCGGCAGATTTGTGGGAGGATTGCAAAAGAGCTGTAGGTTGGCCGACAAGTGAACCAGAAAGAGACAGGGAGACGGGTGCACCATCACCTATGGTGATGAGCTTGTACTATAAGGTGATTGAGCATTTGAAGACGAAGGTTGCCGCGAAGAATGTGGATTGGCAGAAGATTGATCGAACTGCCCAAGAGGCTAAAGAATCGATTCATAGTTACTATGAGAGGTTGTTGAAGGCGTTCAAGAATTACAGTGGCACGGAAACAATCGAGGCGAAGGACATGCTTCATTTTGTGTTCAGGTTTGTGGAAGGGCTGAGACCAGAGATAAGTCAGATGATAAAGTTGCATTTGATTTGTTGGCAGTCGAAACCGATTGATGAGGTGTTGAATTATGCGAAATATTGTAGTGACGAAATTGAAGTGAAACAGAAAAGGCTGAAAGAGAAGGTGATGATGATGCAGCTTAAGGCAGCTCAGACAGGTTTGCAAGGTCTGCAAGGTTTGCAAGGGATGCAAGGGTTCCAACAGCAGGTACCGCAACCGCAGCCGCAATTGCAGGGAAACATGGCGTTTCAGCCACAGCCTAGAGGCAGAGGTAGAGGAGGTTTTGTGAATAATGGTCCGGATTTGAACACTGTTGTAACGGGTGTGCAGGCAATGAAGAAAGTGATGCCGTGTCACGTGTGCGGAATTGTAGGTCATTGGAAACGCGAGTGCCCGATGGTGGTGCAGGAAGGTGCAGGTGCAGGTGCAGGTATTGGTCAGCAAAACAATGATGTCAATGCATTTCAGACAATGAGGGGACCGAAAATGAGAGGTCCAAACCCAAATTTTCAGACCACAAATCAATTGCAGGGATTACAACCTATGCAGCCGCAGCAGATGCAGATGCCCCGTATGCAGATGACGCAAATGCAGCCGATGCAACAGCAGTTACCCATGGTACCTAATCAGCAAATGCAAATACCTTTGGCACCAATGAGTCAGCAGCAAGTGATGGTTCCTCCACAGGTCTCGGGTCAGGTAATGAGTACAAATGGCACCGTACAACAGTTCCCATTACACAGTGAGAGTGGAATAAACGATGTATGGGAGAGTGAGAGCTCAGAAGAGGAAGGAGAGTGTGTGCTTGCAGCATCCTTAGAAGTTGATCAAAAGGGTCCGTACGTAGAGGGAAGAGTAATGGGTCATCGTGTTTTATTCTTGGTGGACACGGGAGCCACACGTTCAACTGTTAAGAGTAGTGAAGTACCAAATTTGCCACTCTCAGGGAGGACAGTTCAAGTGGTGGGAGTAGCAAACAGACATCTGACGAACCCAATTACAGATCCGGTACCAGTCAGCATCGGTAACTATCAAGGGGTGCATCAGTTTGTGATATGTGATTCAAGCCCAATAGCGCTGTTAGGGAGAGACCTATTGTGCAAGCTGGGATGTTCGATCATGTGTTCGAACGAAGGAATAACAATCCAGACGAGCAGTGACGGGGAAGAAGAGGACAGTGTAGAGGGGGATGAAATGGAAACGGTTGATGAAGAGTATCCTCTGATTTGTCTTTTCCCGATGATAACTGAAGAAGATATTCCAGCTGAATTACGGGAAACAGTCGGAAAGGAAGTGTGGGACATGACAGGGAAAGAGGTGGGATTGATGAAAGGAGTGGAACCAGTGAAAGTGACGGTAAAGCCCAATGCGATCTTTCCCCAGACCCCACAATACCACATGCCACAAGATACCCTCATGAAAGTTGCCCAACTCATTGACGAATTTGTGAAACAGTGGGTACTGAAAGAAGTGTTAAGCAGTCCATGTAATTCACCAATAATGGGACTAATAAAGCCAAGTGGAAAGGTCCGACTTGTGCAAGACTTGAGGAAAATAAATGACATCATAGTCAAATGCTGCCCTGTCGTACCGAATCCAGCTGTGATAATGTTTCAGATCCCTTGCGATGCTGAGTGGTTCTCAGTCATCGATTTGTCACAAGCATTCTTTTCTGTGCCTCTTCATGAGGACAGCCAATTTCTCTTTTGTTTCAAATTCCTAGACAGAGTGTACAGTTGGTGTCGAATTCCTCAAGGGTTTTCTGAGTCACTGTCGATATTCAATCAGGTTCTAAAGAAAGACTTGGAAGAGTTAGAGTTGCCATTCGAGTCAACCCTAGTACAGTATATTGACGACTTACTGGTTGCATCAAAGACAGAAAGTGGCTGCACAGCCGATACCATTGCCCTGTTGAACCATTTGGGAAGAAACGGACACAAAGTGTCTCCTTCCAAATTACAGTTCTGTCAGAAGAAAGTGAAATATTTGGGTCACCAAATAGAGAAAGGGTCACGGAGAATAATGAAGGAAAGAATTGCAAGTGTACTTCAAATGAGTCCACCAAAGACAAGGAGGGAAGTGAGGAAGTTTTTGGGAATGGTGGGCTACTGTCGCCAGTGGATTCCCAACTTCTCGACTCTAGCGAAGCCTTTACTGAAACTGACCCAGAAGGATGCTTTGGATCAAATTGAGCTGAAAGGAGATGAGATGGATGCTTTTGTTGAATTGAAAGAATGCATGTGTAGGGCTCCAGCTTTAGGTATGCCTGATTACACAAAGCCTTTCACATTGTTTTGTCATGAACGTGATGCATGTTCTTTGTCTGTCTTGACTCAAGCCCATGGTGGCGTAAACAGACCAGTAGCGTATTTTTCAGCTACTTTGGATCCGGTCGCAGCAGCACTCCCAGGGTGTTTGCGCGCCGTAGCAGCAGTTGGTATCAGCCTCACTCAGAGTGAAGGAATAGTGATGGGACACCCAGTAACAGTCATGGTCCCTCACTCAGTTGAAATACTTTTGACCCGCTCCCGAATGCAACACATGACTGGAGCAAGACTCACAAGGTATGAAACGATAATTCTGGGCTCACCGAACGTGCAGCTGAAAAGGTGCACTACGTTGAATCCAGCTACCTTGCTTCCTGGAGAAAATGCTGAAATTGAGAACGCTGAAGACGTCGAGCATGACTGCCTTCAGGTGACTGAATTTTGCACAAAACCTCGACCGGACATCAAGGATACTAAGCTTGATGAAAATGACCAAATTCTTTTTGTTGATGGATCATGTCTAAGAGACGGGATGGGGATTTTGAAAGCAGGATACGCTGTATGCACTGTAACAGGGGTCTTGGAAGCGGGATGGCTTCAAGGAGTCTATTCTGCACAAGTAGCAGAACTTGTAGCCCTTACCAGAGCATGTCAACTGTCTGCATTGATGAAAGTCACCATTTACACTGATAGCCAATACGGGTTTGGGATTGTGCATGACTTTGGACAACTATGGTCACAGAGAGGTTTTCTGACTTCTTCAGGATCCCCAGTGAAAAACGGGGAAAGAATAAGGGAATTGTTACATGCCATTCAAGTGCCAGCTGAAGTTGCAGTGGTAAAGTGCAGTGCTCACACGTAAGGACAGGACTATGTTTCGCTGGGAAATGCATATGCGGATCAAGTTGCAAGATTTTGTGCCTTGAACTGTATATTACTCAGAGATGAATGGAATTCGATAAGTGAGCCAGAACTAGAACCAGCTGAAGCATTTGCCTTGAAGGTCGTAGATACAATAGAGGAACTAAAAGCATTACAGAATAATGTCAGGGAGGATGAAAGAGATTCCTGGATCAAATCACAATGTATAAAGAGACAAGACGAGTTATGGGTTTCACATGAGGGAAAATTTGTTTTGCCAAATAGTCTCTTATCACAGCTTGCGCGGTTCTATCATGGGCAAGCTCACCTAGGGAGAGATGCCATGATAAGATTGTTCAAAACTGATTGGTTTAACCCCAGATTTCGTCAAGCTGCAGAAGCAGTTTGCCATCGATGTGTCACTTGCCAGCAGATGAACCCAGGGAAGGGAACAGTTGTGAACGCGAGTCACATTGGTAGGGCAAGCGGGCCTTTTAGTCGTATGCAGATGGACTTCATTGAGATGCCTGTGCATGGAGGTCTGAAATATGTGTTGGTGATTGTGTGCATTTTTAGTCACTGGATTGAGGCATACCCAACACGTAGAAACGACAGCCTTACAGTTGCCAAGCTATTGTTGAGGGAGTTAATACCACGTTTCGGATTCCCGATCTCTTTAGAATCAGATAGGGGAAGTCACTTCAATAACGAGGTGATAAAGTTACTTTGCGAAGCGCTGAACATTGAGCAGAAACTGCATTGTAGCTATCGCCCTGAAGCATCAGGACTGGTGGAGCAGATGAATGGTACACTGAAATCAAGAATGGCGAAAATATGTGCATCAACAAATTTGAAATGTCCTGACGCATTGCCCTTAGTGCTAATGTCAATGAGAAACATTCCTGATAGAAAAACTGGATTGTCTCCGCACGAAATTCTCATGGGCAGGGCTATGAGACTTCCTGCAGTTCCCGCAAACGCGCTTTTGAATATTACAGATGATATGGTGTTAGACTACTGCAAAGGATTGGCTGACGTGGTTCGCTCTTTCTCTCACCAGGTGGAAGCGACCACCTTGCCACCGATCCAAGGTCCAGGACACGCACTGAAAGCAGGTGACTGGGTCGTGGTGAAGAAGCACGTGAGGAAGTCGTGCCTGGAACCCCGTTGGAAAGGCCCTTTCCAAGTGATCCTGACGACAACTACCGCTGTGAAGTGTGCGGGGGTTCCCAACTGGATTCACGCCAGTCACACAAAGAAGGTGCTGTGTCCCACAGATGAGGAAGTTGAAGCGCTGAAATTGCCAGTGCCTGATAAAACAGTGCCGAGTGCTGAGACAGAACAAAAGCGAACTGAAAGCGAACAGGCAGAAGCAGGAGAGAAAGAGATACTATTGGAGGGCGAAGAGTCTGACTCACTTGGGGAAGGCCAAGGAGAAAGTTCAGACAGCGACGAAGAAGCTGCAGGTGACAAGGAGCCTGAAGCAGCTGAGGGTAGCAAAAAGCCTGAAGCAGCTGAAGGTGACAAAGAACCTGAAGCAGCTGAAAGTGATACAGAGCCTGACGAAAGTAACGGTGACGAAGGGCTCGAAAAAGGTGAAAAAGCAGGAGAGCCTGATCAGAGGAGGGCTTTCCCAGAAACAGACGATACAGAAAAAGAAAAGGAGAACGTGATCGATTCCCCTGAAGGAGGGGACAAGGCAGAGCAGAACGAAAAAGTTCAAACCTCTACAGAAAAGGTCGCAGGTCCATCAAATGGACACGGTGCAAAGAGGAGACTGAGTATATCACCAGTAAAACAAAAATCTGGAGAAGGTTTGAACGACGGAGAAAGGCCAAAAGTAAAAGAGAAAAGAAAAGAAGTGTCTGTCGTAGTACCAACCTCGAGTGAAGAAAAAGACTTGACAAAAGAGGAAAGTACCAGCGAGGCAGAATCGAAAAGAGAAGCAAAATTGAAAAGGAAAAGGATACCGAACAGAAGGTATTCTGGTCCTGAATGGGCATATGCGGTCAATGACGATTGGACTGACGAGTTTGTATCTCTAAGCATCGAGAACGAAGAAGAGGAAGAGATACCAATAGAAAAGAAAAGTTTTATGGACAGTGTTGATTGAAAGGGTGATAAATGACATTGTTTGCTACAATCTAACGTGAAATAAACAACCAGCTGAGACATTGCTAAACCGGATGAGACATTTGCTAAACCGATAAAGACTGAGTTATTGCCGAATTGAGACAAATGCTGCTAACCGATAAGTGACTTGGCCTTTGGAGAAGACGGTGTGAACGTTGCGCTCGCTCAGCTTTGTAACTGAATTGCTAAATAAGTTTCATTTATAAGTGCTTCTAACTCTCTGATTCTATACAGATCATGACGCAAAACAATAGAAAGAAATATTGTAAATATGTGTGTATAGGCTTGGTAGTTACATGTGTACTAATAATAATGGCGATTGTGCTTGGAATGCATGGAAAGGGTGAGAATGAGACTATTGAGGCTTCTACTATTGCTCCTGTTACTGTCACTGAACTAACCGCATTGAAAAGGCTAGCACTGGATGAGAGACTCTTGCATGAAAGGAAAGAGCTTTCGTATAATGTTTTCTATCGCTTACTAACAGAATATGTTGAGACAATGGATGCGAAAGATTGTTATGTGTGTACCCAGATACCGACATCAGTAAAGGAAGGGGTGACATATCACCACATGCCTCTTACATACGGGATTACATGTAGTATAGTAATGTCTAGGTTTTATGGTCAAACTAACATACAGTATTTTTACTCAAATTATGATGTTACCTTTGCTTATGTTCCTATAATAGCGCAGCTAAGCCAGACTGCAAAAGATTGGGATGCCAAAATTATGAGGGAATTTTTCGAGCCAATGCAACCTTTTGAAACGGCTCACGCTCATAGGGAAAATCTTACCTGCTCACTCTCTGCAGTAGAAATAAGCTTTTTAGATCGCACAGATGATAGAAGGGCTCAAATGAAGGCGAAATTAGAAAAGGAGTTACATAAGAGGACTTCAGTAGATAATTATGATTTTGCTGCAATAAAGACACAAGGGAAGATTGCTTTAGATGCTTGGCATGTAGGGAAGTTTTGTATATATCGAGGTGAATCTTATTATGACAACATTTTTGTAGGGGCGAGTGAGTGTAAACATACGTTTATCTTTAAGGCCAAATGGACATTCATGATGGACGGACTTGACCCTGTCATTCCAGGTGTATATTACATTTGTGGGTATAATGCCTATTATCGTCTTCCAAAGGGATGGTGGGGAAGATGTTATTTGGGTATAGTGTTCCCAAAGGTTTATCAACTGGATGACCTATCGATGATTCAAAAGACATCTGGATCCCATCGTATCCAGAAAAGAGAGACCGCAGCTGCAGTGGTAGGTGATATATTTGGAGCCATGATTCCTTCATTGGGAGTTGTGCTGAATTCCATCAAAATAAGAAAGTTGTCTACTATAGTGGATAACATGTTGACAAAGTTTTCAGGTGCTATAATCCTGATAGATGCTGAACTTGCAGCGGAAAGAGCTATGACTCTTCAAAATAGGCTTGCTTTAGACATTCTTTTAGCAAAGGATGGAGGTGTTTGCAAAATGCTTGGTGCAAGACACTGTTGTACCTATATACCTGACAATAGTGTGAAAATTAAAACTATGCTTGCTAATCTAACAAAAGAAAGTGCAGATTTGAAGGAACTGAAAGAACCAGGAGTGTGGGAGAAGGTTGGAAAAGGACTTGCTTCAGTGGGACATTGGATTGGGGGAATTTGGAATGGAATATTGCTAAAAATAATAGAGGGAATTTTAATAGTGATAATTTGTATATTTGGAATTTGGGGAATAAAAAGGGGAATAATAATGATTATGGAAAGAATTAAAAGAAGAAAGGAGGAGAAAATTATGAAAAGAATGGCAGAAGAATACAAAGCGCAAACTAGGGGAACTAAAAGGAAAAGGGAACTGACAGAATTTTAATGGAATAAAATTTGTGGGCTAAATTTGTGTGATGACAAGTAGTCATCAGAGGAGGGATTGATGAAGCAGAAAATGAAGGTTTTGATTTATTAACGCATAAACGTAGTGTGAAATAATCATGTGTGACATTAACCGAACTAATAAAGATTGTACGGGGACAAAATGTGCCCTTAGAGTAGTTTGCCAACATTTATAAGCATGCTTCATATAACGTGGTGTATTAGAATTGCACTAATCCGACATAATCATAAACGTATGCTACGATTTGCTTGTTTGAACTACGTTAGCTTAGCATTACTTTAGAGGAGGCTTTGGCCTAGTGGCCTGGTCTCACGGTTTAGATGTTCGTATTTTTCCAATGTGCTATTAAACGTGTATTTCTGCTTGAAGCTGTACTTTTCCACAGAAACTGTTCACATGCTTATCTTAAAGTTTCGTGCCAGCATGGCATATTTTCTCTTTAATTTAAGGTCGACTTGCAGGTGCGGACAATGGAGGCTCTGAAAGTGAGCTTATTGGTAGACAATGTTGCGATTTGCGTACCCATCTCCAAGGATAATGTATGCTTAAGTAAAAGCTTGAGAACTGTCGTTTTTGATTGGACAATTTGAAGCTAACCTATGAACCCTCCAATGGAGACCCTACTGGATTCGAACTGTTGTCTATAAAAACCAGGTGCACGAGAAGAAGGTAGCCATTACCAGCCATTGAGCTATTATCTGCCATTGGTTTTTTTTTATCGGCCATTACCCGGACACTCCGCCATTTTGTAGACTTCGTAGCTATTATGGCCCACTTTGCTGCGACGCCATTTTGAGAGACTTTGATGCTTTCTCTAGTCGAGAGAAAGAGACTTTAATGATTCTTGCCCTAGAGACTTTAACTTTGATTTGTCCCTTTGCATGAAGTAGTAGTCTTAACTTGCCGCCGCGAGGCGATTGCCCCGTTCACCCCTGCCCCTTTGTCCCGTCCCATGCTGATCGAGAAACGGTACCTGTGAGACGAAGACTTCCTTGTACGCTGATCGTAATTGGTAAATATGAAAGGAAATTGTAAAATTGCATTGTGTTCCTTTTAGGTAACCAACTGCTGATTTTTGATAAGATCCCTAGCTAGGAGTTTTTCTAAATTAATGTTGCTAAATTGTTTTGCATGACGTCCCACATGCTGATGCTAATTTGAGGTTAGATGAGGATTCCATATGTCGCACGATGCAATTTGAGATCTTGTTATGCTGACTAAATGTACGCAATTAGTTCATTACAGATTATCGTATTAGTGCTTTGCATTGCCATTATCGAATGCCTTGTGATTCAAATGCTACATAGATTACACTTGTTTCGACGTTATGGACAGCTATTAATGTTCATTTATGTTTATCATTTGGTGTTGAGACACATCTATATCGTGCTAGCTTCGTTAATATAGGGAAATAAATTCACTAACTTTGCAATAAACTGGTGTGGTTATTCCTGACTGAAAGGTCAGGGTTCGCCGAGATGTATTCTGGATTAATCATTAAGTGTTATGTTGATCAAGGTATTGCTTATGTACGTTATTGATTATTGATCTGATGCGACTGATCGATTAAGAGTACAGAGAGTTCCCACTTAGTCAAAAGATCCATCGGCCTAAAGAGCGTCCGAACACAGGTAAATTGTTACCACGGTTCGCTCTATCACCGCCAGGGCCTGTCATCTTCTCCACAAGGTATATTCAGGAGACTCAGTTTGAAGAACTTCTGTGTACCAAGAGGAAGTTTTAAAAAATGCATCACGGTGAGCCACTTTAGAAAGATAAGAGCATGAATTATTCCAGAGGCACACTAGAGTTGTTTCTAAAACTATGGTAAAAGTTGTGCCTGTTTCTGAGAACCTGGTGAAGAGGACCAGACTACCTTATAGGGCAGTCTGTCAGTCCCCAAAAGGTTGGTCTTAAAGGTCAGTGTGTGGGATGTGTTTTTTGTTTGTTTGTGGGCCTTCTTTAATGTATGCTCTGCTGGTTTTTATTGTTCTTATCCCTGATATTACTGATAGAGATTACATTTTATTAATACATTTGTGGCATAGAAGTTAGCATATGGCAACTTACAAACCTTCACTTACAAGCCTAACAGAGAAATTAACACAAGGTGTAAAATGTGTATGCTTAATTTATGGTGGGCAATGTGGCCACCATTAGTATTTGACATTGTGTTTTGCCAGAAAAGATATTGTGCATTCATATTTGAGTGAGCTACTGACATGATTATTATTGAAAGTATTATTATTAGATTAATATTAGAAATGAGGTACATTAAATGGGCATGAATTAATTATACTTATATTGCGCTAAATACATTTATTAATTTGGGATACATGTATGAAGAAAAAGAATGCACGTTTAAAACGTTTCTAATGTCATGAATGATGTTTGCAATTAAATAATGTGTTTTGCATATTTGATTCAAATTGTAAGGTGTGCAATAGAATTTATGTGTATTAATGTATTAATGTGTATTTTGACTTTCTAAGCTAGATTAGGCCAGAAGACTAATTTTTGCAGCAGTAGTGGAAAAATGCAGGTTCATTCTGTTCCCTCTGCCAGACTTGATTCCTAAGTTGCAGACACATTGGTGACTGTTCTATTGTATTAAAGTCAGAGCACATGTGTTGCTAGAAAACAGTACAACTACTGTAACAGTAGTTGTACTAGCTGTGGAACAAGTCAGAAAGAATTATTGAAACTCATATGAGAATTGTTTAACTCATCCTGTGTACCCTTAAAAAGAATCACAACGTTGCAGTTAATAACAAGTACCATATTATTATCGACGTGCTGGTGATCCTGGACGTGGTGCTGCTCTCTCTTCTTCTGAATCCCTCTGACCCTTAGATATCTTCTGAAGAGTAAAGTCATTCTTTTCATTCGCCCTACTTACTTATGCTGTTCAGCACTAATATGCCTAAACAATTCTGAACTGCTAACTTGTCCTATGTGCAGCTTATGTTCTGCACTGTCCTGATGCTTCTGTCTATTGACGCTGCAAACTGTGAACACTCTCCTTGACGAAACTTGGAGAGGTATAATCTTTAATATGATTATATTTCCTTTTCAGCTGAGATGATTACACCATGTATTTGTTATAGTGAGTTACTCTAGTCTGAAGATTTTTACAAATTATTTTTATCTTTTCTATGTTTTGCCTGCATGTGTTAGTCTGTCCCCGCACATGCAAGTCTGAATTTGTATTAGTGAAAATGATGGCCCAGGCCTAAAAAATGATTGTTAATTGAATTTTGATGCTTTACTGAGGTCACCGTCATCTGCTTTGAAATGTGGAATTAATGTGCTTGTTATAATTTTGCTAATTTGTGTTATTCCCTTTAAGTGTCTAACAGTATTGATGTCAGACAGGCTAAATCTTTTTAGATGTTTTGGTCGGCCAATGATTTTCATGTATGTCTATAACAAAGTTATTTGCAAACCATATACGTTACATTGATTTAGGGACTGTAATAAAGTTTTAGAGTTTTGATATTGTGTTTAATTTCTGGTGTCTAGAATTGTTTATGAGTTTCATATTATTGATTTGTGCTGAATGAATCGACTACCACACTCTTCACTGAGTCCAAAGACTGAGGTATGGTGTATCACCAGAGCACTTGGGGGTTCTGAACCCGAGGCAGGAAGAAGACCTCCGTGGGCACTCCAGCATTACCACAAAGATTGGTTACAGCAAGCAAAAATGCATGCAGTCTCCCATGCCATGCAAAACCCCTATACAGTGTTTCTTTAGAAGTATGCTGAAAACTGGACTGATTTGCACCTTTTTAGCTATCTTATTTTGCAAGTGAAGGCAGCATTTATTTTGGTGCCTGGGGCCCATTTCTGTTCCAACTCGACCCTGCCGGTGAGCGGGTGTTGAGGCGGGTTTGTTTTCTATCACTCTAAAATGGAATGTGGCCTAGCAGATCACAATTTTCTGTGCTCTGAAGACACTGGAGACATATAAGTTACATAGTTTAAACAGTCCAGTGGCTCAGAGGGCAGTAATCATTCAAAAATGGAAAGTACAGCTAATGAAACGTTCAGGTATTTTGTCAGGTAGTCTACCCAAATCTCTTCTCCTATCCAAAATATTGTGCAATGAAGATATTGTAGTAAATATGTGGGCAACCATAATATTATGAAGGTTAGTATAGATTTATTACACTTAACTCTACATCCACTTTTTTGACGTTATATATTTTAAGGTACACAGATGAGAAAAATAAATCTTTACGTTTCTCTATATACTTACCTTAACAATATTGTGGTAGTTCATATTTTGGCTATAATATTTTCATAGTACAATATTTTTGGCTCGTTATCCCAACATGCAACCCTTTTGCGGATTCAGAATGAATTAGTCGTTCAATTTGGCAGAAGGAATGAGCATGAAGAGCAAGCTAGAAGGTAATTGTATAGTTCGGGCATTCATAAGAGCAGGTGGCACCAACCAATTCAATAATGAAATACTGAAGTAAGGGAATAAAGTCTAAAACAGATATTCAGAAATGAATATGCTCTGATGAGATGGTGCAACCCAGGTCTAAGTCCTTAGGAGTAAATGACCCAATTGCAATATGCTTTGTGCACTTTTTGCCTATATACCAGAGGCTCACCACATTACACTGCTCAGGAGCACAGTGCAGAAAATAGTGGTCCTGCAAGAGGAGTACGGCAAGTATGGGTTGAAGCGAAGGAGGCCTCATGAGCCCCAATTTTAGAAAGTGAACTGCAGTGTTAGCAGGTCAGCTGTCCACAAAATACAGGATTGCCTGACCATCAGGCTGTGGTCTGTCTGCCTACACTGCATATAAATGTTGTAATGTCTGTGGGGTTGTGGATAAGCTGATGCTACCACTCTGCTGCCCTTGTTTCTGAGGATACTACTTTACCCGCAGAAGAACTCAGACCCTTTTTATAATCTATTATGCAAACCCTAGACTTCGAAAAATAGCTAAAGAACCTTCCAGTGACGGTTCAGACAGTGAGCCTGATTCACAAACTTCACTTTGTGGTTATTTTTGTAGAACTTCAAACATACTACTAATGACTTATATGTGTAGAGTTTTCCATCCCAACTGCAGAGCATCTGCACACATAGGTATATGTTTAGTAGTAAATATCAGTGAGACTTGAGGGAGTGGGTGGGAGAAGGGCAGGTTTACTGCAATAAGGGATGAGATTAGGGGGAGTAAGAGGGCTCTGGAGAGGGTAAAGAAGGGGTTTAGGGAGAGACGTCACTTACCCACTACATTACTCTGGGGATGGGTGTGGACATGAAACTTTCACTTTTGTAGTAAGCTTACACTTGGAATTTGTGAATACTGAACGTAGTAAACTTACTCCAAAATGTAAACGTACTCAAAAATATATGTTATATTTGTGAACCAGGCCCAAAGTTGGGATTATACTTTTAGCCATCATGGCAATACACCTTGATTTATTGGTCTCAGCTAACCATTTTTGATTTTCTGGGGAATTATGTTGCACTTTTACTGCGGACTTCATTTAAGTCGTAAGTAGATTTTTGTGGTGCTTGAAATTTAGGATTCTGCTCTGGAACTTCATCCAAATCCTATCAGAAGCTTGAAAGCATTATAGTAGGAAGGAGTCTGGCACTGTGAAAGGAACTGCACTGGACTGGAAGTGGCATAGAATGATAATGTCACCTGGTTACAGGTGCTAATGCAGCTGGTGCCTAAAATAAATAATTGTCCTAAAATGCAGTTACAAACAAGAATACCCTAGCGGAATGTTTTGCAGGTAATACTCCCCTAAAATAAAAATACCCTCTTTAACCATAACCGAAATGTCCCTCCATTTCCAATCCATACTAAAAACAACCATTGGCACAGTCAACATGTTTCGCCTTTGCAAAATCTATTTTTTTTAACAATGTTTTTTAGGCATGGCACACAGCATCACTAGCTGCTGTGCAGCATGTCTCAAAGTTACTTTAGAAAGCACTATGACGAGGCCATCACTGTCCATGTCATAGCTCTTTTTTAAAAAGCTTGAATCCATGTTGTTCAGCAGTAAGTGCTGCTGTGCAACATGTCCTAAAAAACATTGACTTTGCCAATGCGTGTTATGTATATAACTTTAGAACACTAGGAAGTTGCCCACTACTAAAAGTGATGAAATAGACAATGTGCCGTGGAATTAGATGCCCTGGAGAGTTGGCAGCCAGATGTAGGCTCTGGAGTGAAGCCATCACCATGTGAGCAGCCCGTTAACGTGTACATGGACTAAGAAACAGCTGCCATGCCAGCCAAGCTAGGAATGTCCCTGGACACCTGTCACCATGTTCAGGTGAGAGAGCGCCCTTTCTGTCCGTGTATGCAGTTGAGGCAATGCCCTTCACAGGGATGGGTGAGGTACTCTGAGGAATGTTTTGCACGCGTGAAGCAGGTGTGATGTATTTTGTTCATGTGTCGGCGAGGCAATGCCCTTCATGAGGAAGGTGGGATGCTGTGATGTAGAGCCTTCTGAGTGTGCAGCTGCAGAAAGAAACTAAATGATGTAGTGTGAGGTCTCTGGGAAACTTCCGATATTCCAGAAGCCGATGCTGTGTTTGCCCCGCATTAATGGTGAGCTACACACTGAAGTGTTGTCCATTTATCACATGTTGAGATAAATATAATCTCACATGCTTAGGTGTGAATATTTTTTAGCAGAGATATCCATTTGTATGGCGACTGAAAATGGAAACTCAGAAGAGGCCGATGTGAATCTTAGAGAGCTGTCCACCCAGACAGGTGCTCAACAAGATCTGCTTTCACGTGTGGAGAGGTGATGAATAGTGGACAGCAAGAGCCAGGGGTATAGCTTCTATTGGTGCGGTTTGAGGGGCCCACTGAACCTTGATTATGTTGTATTTTATAAAGCAAAGAGCAGCAGGGGTCGGGGGCCCTGGGGGCAGTCTTTCCTTGCACTAGGGCCTATAACCTACTGCCTACCCCCTACCCCACCGGCAGATGCTCCTGAACATTCTTACATGTTCAGCTAACAGGCCAGAGTGCTTGACCATGTGAGGGCAGTGCCTGAGAAGTGAATGCAAAAGTTGAATCTGTACACATGTGTGTGTCGAAGAGTCCTTGGTGTGCATTTTATCCATTGCCAGCAACCAAGGTGTGGCTGAAAAATACAACCCGGTCAATGCTGGTACATATTTTCACGCACCTCTCATGAGCAGAAAGTCACGCAGCGGTGAAAAGAAAATGGCGCCCATGCAGTCATCTAAAACTGCACATGTATCCATTTTATTGCATTCTGAAAATTGCAATGCTTTTGTGAAAATGTGCATGCGGTGTGTTCTAGTACCCCTCACCAACAACTGATTCTAAAAACTGTGCTATAATCTTGTGTTCCCTACTATGGCAGCTTGTGTGATCTTGGGAAATAACTTCCTCGTCATGTGCTTTATTCCATTCAAACCGTCCCATTTAGGATGCCTAGAGATGGGATGAACGGTGCCAAGAACAACACAAGAGAAATAATTCTACAAAATTACGGTTCACTTAATCGGAAAGCAATATGGGAAGACAAGAAGGCAAACAGTCTTGAAATGGCTCCCTGGGCCACCGTTTTATGCGTGTGGTCAAGATGAGATCTTGAATAATGCACTGCCATTTGGATTGGCCCTCATCCGAATACAGTGGGCAAAATAATGGGAAGAAGGTCTAAAGATCCTTGTTAGAGGAAGACAGGGAGGCAGCACCACAAGCAACATGCATACTCAGGTCGGTACAAGCTTGATGTTCCAAAGGGACCTCAAGCCGAGCCAAGCTTTCGGCTTGAGGTTTAGTGGCTCACCCACCTCTACCCTTTACTAGACGAAAATGACATTCACACACACTCTGCATGGTGCCAATAATATCTTGCCTTCTCACGCCACGCATAAGCTGTACTTGCTCCAAGCTCCATACCAGACAAGGATGGCAAAGCAGGAGTGGAAGTGAAAGTGGATGATGTGCAGAGGATGTGTTTATTTACAAAAGACTTTGCAAGCACAGCACCAGTGCAGTTGAAACCTAAAAACTATTTCTGAATGCAAGACCCTGGCTATACATGTCACCTGGTATAGACGCCGCCTACAATTGCGATTATAATGTTTTTTGTTGGAAGAATTATTTTGTGTTTTTTACGTAAACTATCTTCCTCTTCCAAGATATATACTCTGTTCCACCTCTTCCCCATATAAATGTGTGCGATATTACTGTTGTCATGGAGTTATTTTAGCACTTTGAATGGCCCCACTTATTTTAGCTCTGGGCCTGAGGCCTGTGCCCTTTCACTTAGTTGCATTCCATTTTAGGATTTTAGCAATAGTTCTAATTTAGCTGCGCTGTTTTATTATTTTTATCAGGTGTGCTTCCATGCAGAATTTGTTATTGGTTCTTTTGCATGACATTTCATCTTGTGTTCAGCCTAAAGATGATCGAAGCTGTACATGACAATTTGCTGAGTGTTGCTGGTCCAAAGAGTACAATGTCTAACATACACAAAAAATACATTTTATCACATCAGGGCAATTCTCATAACAACAACACATTTTATTACAAGACTGCCCCTAACCAGGTTAGAGGGGAACATTCCAGCCAGCCTGCCATGCTATGTTTTACCATGTCGTTGCCTTGCTGCTAGACTTGGTCTCGTCACTCCAAACACCTGGAAGGACTGCCAGCAAACCTACAGGCAACACCCTGCTCATTACCCAGGTATGGTGGTGGGTCTTACTTGAAGAAACTGAGTACGGGCAGATTAGGGCTAACACTGCTATTGCTCTCATGTAGATTTTTAGTGGTGCAGATAGGTATTTTAGACTCACTTGTGTGATATAATGTTAGGACTTTTTATCTGTGTCTCATTTTTCATCACAATGATAACAGTGATGTGTTTTATTGTCATAATAATCACAATACATGCCTCATTACATAGAATTCAGTTTCTTCAATAAAATGTATTGAGCCAAATCCTGCTTCTCTTTGTTTTCAGCTTGTATGAGACTTAAGTAATCGTGAGGGGTAAGATCTGTTCCACCGTGACTTCCCTTAGAAGTCATAGAGTGTTATGCATCAGGCTGCCACAAATCAACTTTACTCTTGGGTTTTGGTGAGGTGCTGCTAGCTAGCCGAAAGGGTTAGGATGACAGATGCCAAATGGTGTGGGATAAGAATTAGTCCCCCACACTCAGTTGTGCTGTCACTCGAATCCAGCAGTATCATCCCTGTGACACAAATCCTACGACACTGTCTCACCTGAATATATTACAATATCACCTTCTGATGCTTGCCAACACATCCAAATAGGATTTAATCTGACTATTGCAGTCTGTTCCATTGTTGTTTACTTAATAACTTCTTCTACACAAACACTTTTTAACCCCAGACATCCAACCTCTACCTTTGTTGTATTCAAATGTTATAATGTTCCTCCACATGTTTGTTAGTGTACTGACCTTTTTGTATAGTCCTGTCTATTCCCATTTAAATTGTATATACATTTATGACAATGCTACCCTCTCTGTTGTAGCCTCTCATAAAATCGCAAAGCGTAAGTCCAGGCTACACAAAGCAAATACCAAAAAATACAAACATTTTTTTATCTATAGTGCCTTGGTTTATGAAATCAGGATCACAGAGCTGATATCTCTACTAGCAAGGCTGATCTAGCATTTTTCCTCAGCAGGACACACCCTACAGCCTAGGGTCTTAATGTTGGGATTACCTTATTCTGTACCCAATAAAAATGTTTATAGCCACCCTTGGTCATGATGAAGAAAGGCAAGGGCAGCAGTGTTAAGTTAACTTTGGCTAAAGACACGAGGGCATATAGTACATTCAAAGGCTATTGGTGAGCTTAGGGGGAGAGGTCATACTTCAGGGACTGACATTGATCATAAAGAGAGAAACACTGACACTTTGCATACATCTTCTGAGTTCATCAGAAGAGCCCGCAATTCCACATTACTGGAGCTATCAGAATCAATTGGCTGTCCCACTAGACAATCGAAATTAATTGGCTCCTGCCTAGACAACGATAATTAATCGACTCCCCACTAGAAGATGAGAGTTAATAAACTCCCCAATAGACCATCAGAATGAATCAGCTTTTCCACAAGCCAACCAAAAGTAATAATTTCTCCCACTGGGCAACCACAGGAAACTGTATAAATGCTGCACCTCAAATTAGACTTTTCTAATACTCTAGACCATAACATTTGCAACTGTACAATTAGATAAATGAAAGGACCTAAGAAAACATCAAGGCTATGCGTAACAGCCAGATGAGTTGCAACACTGATTGTGCTAGAGGGCCGTGGGAGTGGAGTACCTGTTATAAGACTCCTAAAGCCCAAACCACTGATTACTCTAGACTCTTGAAACCTTAATTTAATATTCAGATTGTAAGTGCAGCCAGACATTCCTCTATTTTTTCATGTTGTGGAGGGAGGCCAATGATGTGAAGAGGAAGCAGGGGGCTGAAATGATCTATAGAGTCATCTAAACGCTCTTTGTTGACCGTACAATGCCCACTGGTGCTACTTTAGGCCTATCACAAACTAGGAAAAGGTGTTTCACATACTGCAGGTTCTGTAGTAAAAGAAATAAAAAAATGGTGTACCTTGAACCCATTACATCAAGGGGGCTTAGTAACATTGTAACTGCTGCACTTTTAATAGTCAATCCCCTGGCATTGAGTGCCAAATATCCACTGTGTTCTATTCTCTCATTGGTGGACAACAGCATCTTCTGCTTAGGACTTCATTGACCGGCCCTATGCCTATTTCTGTGGAGATGTGCAACTCAGAGAAGCAGGAAGGGTGGGTAGAGGATGGGTGAATTAAGGTGCTCGGAGCACTATAGAGATAAATGTTGATGGGTCCGTTTTTGTGACAATGAAAACAATAGTTTGAAAGTGACCTTGTTTTTACTATAAGTCTGTTATAATCATTACAATACTCAAACGGGATATCTGTGGTCAATGAAGTGTGAGATTTTCCTATGTCCAAACAAACTGATGGCATGGAGTGCGTATTGATTACAAAGGTTGCACCACATGGATGCCTTCACCTTCTGAGAAGTGACTAGTATCAAGCAGATCCTTCATCCCACAATATCAGTGTACTAAATGTTTGTGCAAGCCGTGGCTCTAATTCACCTTGACTCCATATGCAGTTTTATGTAGATCACTCCTGTGGCGATCTAAAAGCTATGCCTCCCATGGCATAACCACATGCAGTGGTGCAATATCCATAATGCTGGAGGGCCTGTCCACCCAGAAGAAAGAACACTCCCTCCACAATATACTGCTGCTCTCATGCAGCAGTACATTTGCTAATGCAGTGGGGGTCTTGTGGCCCATTTTCTTATAATGCTGTGTGTGAGTCTTACACAGGCTAGCGTAAATGATTCAGTTCTGCAGCCAGTACACATTTACAAAATAGAGACATGTGTGTTATTCGTACTTTTGATCAGTGTGAACGGTAAATGTTTTTATTCCATTGAGTTCTGACCATAAGGATTTTGACCATCTAAGGGTGAAAGTCCTCGACCAACTTGGCAGCTGTTTAGTTTAACATATTTTTTGGATTATGCTGAATACTCTCTGCATCGGCTGTAGGACCCCAGATTCACTTTTACCATAAAATTGCAAATGGTGTGCACCTCAGAGTGGGCACCCATTGGTTATGACACAATGTAGTCAATAAGGGATGACTCCTTTGGCCCTGCTGACTAATAACTGGCAGGTGGCAGCAGGTACAGTGTTTTGAGAAACAGTAGCTGCACCCAGGGTTGACAGGGATTACCCTTCCCCTTAAGATTAAGTTCAGTGGCTTGGGTAAAATGATGCCCATTCTCGTTTATTTTATTTTTTGTAATAAATGAGAAAGTCTGTGGACATTATGTGCATGTTTCTAAAACAGTATTTGAAAATATTGCAACATGCGCTCTTCTATTCCGCACTACAGCAGGTGCCTCAAGATGGTACCTGACCAATTGCACACAGGCACTGGATACCATTCTGAATTCAGGAGGAGAGCAAGGAGTGCCCTTCCAAGTTCCCTTGTAAAAATGGAAACTCTGCTCAAACCTGATTGATTGGGCTTTCGAACTGAAGTACTGAACATATACAATAGTGCTCCACTTGAGTTCAATGAAGCATGTCAACATCAAACTGACCTGCAAAGACCCTGCTGTGTTTTTTGTAGAGCACAGAGTGCTGGTGGTTCTCGGATTGAGCATGACAATTCTTCCAAGGATGGTTTGGTTTGTCCCTCCACTGCTGAAAGACTTGCCTTTTTTGTAGCCCTTAGAGTAGAGACATGAATATATTGCCCATGAACCGTACCTTCTACTCACCAAAGACCTGAATAGAGCTGCATCAAAGAGATACCTCAACCACTGCTGCTCTTAGATAAACGGTGAATCGTCTTGGCAAGCACACTCTCCTTGTCCATCTTTTTTTTTTTTTATTTACCGTCCTAATCCTACCTTTTGTGTGCCACATCTAATTGGCCATTGCACTAGCTGGATTACGAAGACCCTGGAGCGGACATGAGATGCCCCAGTATGTGTCCTCTGCTTCTGCACCAACATTTCACTTTGTTACAGTGGGTCAACCCCCAGTTTGACCCCATTCATCAAAAAAACAGACCACAAAATTTCCCATTCCAAAAGTGTGCCTAACTCCATCATCAAACCAAGTGATAAGCCGATTTCCCCCGCCTCTTTATTTCCAGCCACAGTTTGTCAACTTGTTACATGGTGATCACCTTTTGGTGGGAGAATTGAGAGTCTGCTTTTAGAGCAAGGTGATGTGGTGAGCACTGCATCTTTGCAGTTTGTTGAGTCATCCAACTGCTTTTACAGTAATCTTTACATAAATGTTCCTTTCTGGAGATTTCCAATGTGCATGATCGTTTAGTAAATACGAACAATGTAGACTGTATAGAACCAGGTGACATACGTTACCTCTGTGTATCATTTTAATGTGCATTTAATATGTGTGATTTTCTTTTTTTTTAAATTTAAGTATACATAAACTCATCTATTTGGGCATAAGTGTTGCCTTTTTTATCTTTACAGAATTTTACAGTCCTGGTTGGATGTTCACAAATGTACTGTAACATTGATAGATTTCTTGAACTGCATCCCAACTCAGCCTTAAACCGCCTCCTTTCAGCAAAGTCTTGACTAATAACCCACAGATTCCCGAGAGGGAAAGGATGCATGGAGAACATCATTCTGTTGCAGGCCATGTACTCAGTTTCCTGATAAATAGATAGCATCAGCAAGCTAACATTTGACATTACTTAGCTTCAAGGTTCTGATGAAAGGTCTGATATAGAATTTAAATTGTTAACTAGGGGTCTGATTTAGATATTGACGGAAGAGTTACTCCGTCACAACGGTGATGGATTTCCCATCAGCTGAAATCTAATTCCCATTATATTCTATGGTATTTAGATTTCGGCGAACGGGATATCTGTCACTGTTGTGATGGAATAACTTGTCCTCCAATATCTAAATCAGGCCCTTTGTATAGTTATCAACAAGAAGAGCAGATTCAATTTGACTGAGGGACACATTGCTTAATTTGAGTTGATGGGTTCAGGTGAAGCCCACCAACACTCATTTTTGGAGACCAGCACTTATTTTTCCTCAAAAGACCTTGATCCAACGGGACAGAGAGAAAGACACAAAAGTGGGCAAGAAGAAGGAAGAGTAAGACTGAAAAAAGGTAGCAAAGCGAGAAAGCAAGGATGAAAAAGAACCTGCAATAGTGAGATAAAAGGGCAAGGACTGTTAGGTGCTAAAAGAAAGATGCCTGAGGTGGAATCAAGACTATACAGCTTTGATATTCAGCACACCAATGTTTAGTACACCTGCAGCGGGTGAACTAAACAGTGGGCCTCCTATTTGCTACTGACAAGCTAGGAGAAAGTAAGCCATGTTTCTAGCTCTTCCTGGTGTTGCCTACATAAACACTTAAGTTAGGGGGTAACAAGGGAAGTACCAAAGGCAAGCCATAGTAGAAGACTTTGACACAGAGCAAGAGAGAGAAAAACACAAAAGGGGGAAAGAAGGACAAAGAAAAAGATGAAAAACTGGAAAAAAGGGAAAGCACGCATGAAAAAGAACTTGAAAGAGTGAGATAAAAGGAAAGAGTGTCTAGTAGTGGATGAAAGAAACATGAGGTGAAATCAAGTCTGCGCAGCCTTGGTATTTGGGACCTCTGACATTCAGTATCGTCGGGGGCAGATCTTTGGGTACTGGCACTTAGGGGCTGATTTAAGAGCCCCTAGTGCCTCTTTGCTCCACATTTGCATCATTTTTCTATGCTAATGTGGCCCAATAAGACCAAAATCTCTGCACCAAATTTACAAAGTGACGCAATGCATGCATTGCATCACTTTGTAACCCTTTGCGCTACATTATGCCTGCCCCAGGCATGATGTAGGCAGAGGGGACACCTCCCATTAGAGGGGCCAAAAAAGTGGCACAAAGAAATCTAAAAGATTTTATTGTGTCGTTTTTTTTAGCACTTTTAAAGCCTGCTCGGAGCATGCCATTGTTTGCAATGGGCCTCAAAGGGATTTGCGGGATTAGCATCAACATTTTTGTTGTTAATCCTGCAAACAGCATTAAACATTTTGCTGCTAGTTCCCATAACTATCACCATGGGGTGCCGTAAGGAGGTGCTAAGGGGCGCAAGAAAAGTGTTGCTGCACTAAGTGCAGCGCCATTTTTCTTAAATCAGATCCTTATTACTTTACAAATTAAGCACGGCATTATATGAACGAGAAACAAAATTATGGTCTACGAATTCTTCTCACGTTTCTCCAGTCATTACACTGTATATGATATTAAGAAGCTGTCATTTTGAGGTCTCATGTTGGCTGTTTAGAGGCTAGAAATGGTACAGAAACCGTCTTAAAAGTGTCTGTGGTTTTCCCCGTCTTGACAGTTCTTATATTACAATCCATTATCTCAAGGTATTGAGCGTCACCAAAAATACTGTCAATTTGAATCGTACCCTTTTATTTTATTAAAATAAATATATAAGTACATACCTTAATATATGATAATCTTGTGACAAGTAGTATGAAATTATTTTACAAACATTCTTCCACGCAGTATTTTTCATCCAGTACATTAAATATATATTTTCTAAAATGTAAATATAATAAATTAATTTAAATACAAGTATCGACATGTTAATGATCATATTCGAACAGGACAACATCAAAAACTCTAGCACATAAATCCGAAGAGACATTTTCTACTAAAATATCCCCTTCTAGAGGTAGACCCCAAACTCTCAGATTAAGAAGAAAGTGGGGGCGCTCCCTGCAACCATGCTGATCACTTTTTCCCTTTTCGCAGCATATCTTCAAGTGAACACTTTTTCTGTTGAAGTGCATTTTACCATCGTCCAGCAGGGTCTAGAAAGCGTCTTCTGTGCGCCAGCCAATCCCAGTGGGAACCTTATACTCAGGATTTCCGACTCCTCTCTGTATACATGATAAACAGAGACCTGGCGCTGCCTGAACACACGTCTTCAAGGAACCACACATACTGCTTTCTGAGATTTAAAAACGCAGATCTACAATAATTCAAACTTTTCTTTCAAATTAAAGTATACATAAATAGCATTTCAAATGTCGGTGTTAGGCGCTATAAAGAGCTGGCTTCCTTTCTCAAAATGGGTTCCTGGAGAGTGAAAAATTGCTGAGCCCTCTCTCTTCATTGGCTGTCTTTATGAATCTTCTTTGCTGGAACTGCAAGAAATTAAAGGCTGCTTGTGTTAGAATGTGTGTAAATACAACAAAAGCTCACCACAATTTTTGAAACGTATTCCAGGCAAAAATAAATTTTTCAATTTGTATGTATTTGGAATTACTTCTGGCTATTAGTAGTCGGCACACCGAAAGAACGTGTGTTTACAACTGATTGGCAAGTACGGAGGGAGATGTTCAGACGGTTCAGCTATAAATCTTGCTCTGGTAAAATGCTGGCGGATTGTCACAAAAGCTGCTAAATTTCACTGGCTCAAACAATATGGCCCAGATTTATGATAAAGTGGCGCAACGTGGTCCTGCGCCAAAAATAGCAGCGCTGCCGTGCTATGCCCCCTTAGAAATGCAAAGGTGTGCCGTATTTAGCAGAATACAGCACACCCCTGCATGTCCCTCTGCACTGGCGCTGAATTAAGCTGCCTAGCGCCAATGCAGGCACCCTTGCACCATGGTGCAAGGTTGTCTGTGTTGATCGGATAGATTGTTCATGTGCAGGAAGGTGTGCCTTCCTGCACATACAAAATATATAGGTGGTCATTACAACCCTGGCGAGCGGTGTTAAAGCAGCGGTAAAACCTCCAACAGGCCGGTGGAAAAAAAAATGGAATTATGACCGTGGCGGAAACTGCCAGCATAGACAGCCACTTTAACACTCCGACCGCCAAGGCGGTACAAAAAAAACACTGCGGCGGTAACCGCCAACAGACAGGCAGAGGACAATGTACCACCCACAGAATTACAGCAGTCCAATCCGCCACCTTTTCCGGGGCAGATTCACCGCAAACAAAAACACGGCAGAAACAGGACTTGGAAGGGGAAACGCTCACCTCTACACACCCCACGAGGAACCAGGATGCCATGGAACCCGAGCTCCAGATTCTTCCAGCCTTTATCTTCCTGTTCCTCTACCAGGAGCACGAACGCCGGTGGCGAAGACCACGGTGAGTACTGCACCTACGTCACGGGAGGGAAAAAACAGTGACACACACACCAACACGCAATACCCCCACCCTCACCCACTACAACACACACACTAATACATCATGATACATTACAGTTACACCCCCTAACCCCCGCTGGAAGAATGCAAGGACAAAAGGAAATGAGTCTAATGATTGTAATATATTCAAATATATGAATAAAAGATATGTACATATATAAAGATATGTACACTATAAACAAATATATACACCAAGAATACAAGTCCAAGGTATTCCACTATCATAGTCCGTGGACCACTGGGCACAAAAGGCATGGGCGAGGCCTGCACAAGATACCCGAACAAGACGGAGAGAACACTGCTGGGGCATCAGATAGAAAAGAACAGGCACCTCAGGGGGAAGGGAACGGGGGCACCTCAGCCGGATGAGTGTACGACGCCAGATCCACAAGGGGGCTCCATGCCCACTGTTCAATCCTGGGGAGTGCAAAGCCACAGTCTCTCAAGTCTCTACAGTGGGTGGTTTGCCCACTGTTCAATCCTGGGGAGTGCAAAGCCACAGTTTCTCAAAAATCTACAGCGGTGGTTTGCCCACTGTTCAATCCTGGGGAGTGCAAAGCCACAGTCTCTCAAGTCTCTACAGTGGGTGGTTCTCCCACTGCTTAATCCTGGGGAGTACAAAGCCACAGTCTCTCAGGTGGATAACATTCTCCACTGGTTCTGGAGGGGGCTTGGTGCCCAGAGTGATTCATCCTGCCAAGGACAGAGGTAGTGGATGTGATACTCCACTGGTTCTGGAGGGGGCTTTGTGCCCAGAGTGCTTCATCCTGCCAAGGACAGAGGTAGTCGATGCCTTTCTCCAGTGGTTCTGGAACGGGCTTTGTGCCCAGACTGCTTCATCCTGCCAAGGACAGAGGTAGTGGATGTGATACTCCACTGGTTCTGGAGGGGGGCCTTGTGCCCAGGGTGCTTCATCCTGCCAAGGACAGAGGTAGTGGATGCCTTTCTCCACTGGTTCTGGAGGGGGCTTTGTGCCCAGAGTGTTTCATCCTGCTCGTGGCGGCCTCAGTAGCGTCGGAATCTTTGGCACTCACTGGCCTGCGGTGCTTGTTGCGGCGGTGTCCTGGGCAGCGGTGCTTGTTGCGGCAGTGTCCTGTTCAGCGGTGCTGGTGGCAGCGGTGCCCTGGGCAGCGGTGCTGGTAGCGGCGGTGTCCTGGGCAGCGGTGCTTGTTGCAGCGGTGTCCTGGGCAGCGGTGCTGGTGGAGGCGGTGTCCCGGACAAAGGTGCTGGTGGCGGCGGTGTCCTGGGCAGTGGTGCTGGGGGTGGCGGTGTCCTGGGCAGCGGGGCAGGTGGCGGCATTGTCCTGGGCAACGGTGCTGGTGGCGTGGGTGTCCTGGACAGCAGTGCTGGTGGCGGTGGTGTCCTGGGCAGCGGGGCTGGTGGCGGCGGTGTCCTGGGCAGCGGGGCTGGTGGCGGTCTTGTCTGCCATGCAGATTTTCCCAGACTTGCCGGTTTTACTGTGCCCCTTCCCCACCTTGGATGGTGGCGCATCTGTCTCCACACTCCCAACTGTACCCCTGGGAGCAGCATTGGTGGCTGATTTCTTTCCTCTCTCCCGCCGGGCACTGGACAACTTTTTCTGCTTTTCATCCAACTCCGGGTACACCACCACCAGGATCCTGAACATCAGGGGGTAATGGTGCGACGGGCACCCCTCCCACGTTGGGAGGCCATCCCCAGCTGGGCCTCTGCCGTCTTCTTGCTCCAGCGGCGAATGTCCTCCCATCTTTTCCGGCAGTGGGTGCTCTGTCTGTGGTAGACCCCCAGGGTCCAGACTTCCTTGGCGATGGCACGCCAAATGTCCTTCTTCTGGTGGACGCTGACCTACAGGAATAGTACAGGGGAAAAGGAGAAGATATTACCGTCCGCACCGTCACAGTCATTGGCCCGCATCCCTACCCTTGTCATGGCGCACTTGCACCCACCTTCGTTTCATGCATGCCTCATTCTCACCCCCCCTATCTTTCATCCACACCACTCCACACAGGCATTGCCCATACAGCATGCTCACAGTGTACGTACATGTTTGTCTGGAGGACCGTATGTGGGTGCTGTGCTGGTGTTTCCAGAGGGGGGAAGCTCTGTAGTGGCCTGTGCCAGTGTGAGGGGAACCGACTGTCCAGAGATCCCAGATGGGCCGGGCTGGTCATCTTGATCCAATTGGACAGAGCTGCTGTCATCACTGTGGGCCTCTTCTGTGGGTGGGTGGACATATCAGGACCCTCCTGTCCGGTGATGTTGGGTAGGGGTCCTGCAGGGGTGTAAAGGCATGATTATTGCATCTGTGTGTGCCATGGTGTGCAATGGGTGGGTGACCGTGTACCCCAGTGCTTGCATTCCTGTGTAGGACCTTGTGTGATAATGGTTTAGGGGGGTGTATGGGTATGTGCAGTGGCCATGCTTTGGTGATGGGTGGCCATGCTTTGGTGTTACATGCAGGGCTTGGGTTTGGGATGTGTGGTTTGTGATATTGGGACATACGTGAGGAGTTGGAGTGATGGGGGTGAGGGCGAGGGTGGGGGTATGTGATAGCATGCATGTGGGTGGGGGATGAAGTAGTTAAAGGTTTGACTTACCAGAGTCCATTCCTCCAGCTACTCCTGCGAGGCCCTCAGGATGCAGTATAGCCAAGACCTGCTCCTCCCATGTAGTGAGTTCTGGGGGAGGAGAAGGGGTCCGCCGCCAGTCCTCTGAACCGCAAGGTGGTGTCTTGAGACCACGGAACGCACCTTCCCCCGTAGGTCATTCCACCTCTTCCTGATGTCATCCCATGTTCTTGGGTGCTGTCTCACTGTGTTGACCCTGTCCACGATTCTTCGCCATAGCTCCATCTTCCTAGCTATGGTGGTGTGCTGCACCTGTGATCCGAATAGCTTTGGTTCTACCCGGATGATTTTCTCCACCATGACCCTGAGCTCCTCCTCAGAGAACCTGGGGTGTCTTTGCAGGGCCATGGGGTGGTGTGGGTGATGTGTGGGGTGGTGTGTGTTGTGATGTGTGGGGTGATATTTAGAGGTGTGTTGTGTGAGGTGCTTGGATGTTGTGTGAGTGATGGTGTTGAGTGCTTGTTGATGCTAGTTTGTAGATGGTGGTGTCTCTCTCTGGCCTTCAGTTGCAATTATTGACGTAAGGGTTTGTGGGTGATGTGGGTGTGTGTTTTATATTGTATTGGGTGTGTGGAATTGGTGTGTGTATGTGTATCAGCTGTGTGTATTTGTAATTGTCCAATGTGGTAGTGTTTTGTAAATGTGTGTGTATTTTGAGCGCGGTGGTGTGTACCGCCAATGGAATACCGTGGTTGAAAGACCGCTGCGTGGATTCATGGCTCGTGATAGTGTGGGCGTATTCCTGTTGGCGTGACGGTGGAGGTTTTGTTATCGCCAGTTTCTCACTGACCTTTGGTGTGCCGGACTTGTGTGGGTGTCTGGATTTTGGCGGATTCCGAGCTGTGGGTCATAATGACCATGGCGGAATTCCGCGGCCGCTGCGGTGTGTTGGCGGTCTTCTGCACGGCGGTAAGCAGCTTTTACCTCCAATGTTGTAATGACCCCCATAATGGCGATTTGGCACTTCGATTTGTGCTGCAAAATGCAGGACACATAGAAGTATCAAAGCATCATTTTAATGATTGTTTATGTGCAGGAAGCTGTCCCTTCCTGCACGTAAACAATCATCCATGGAATTTTGCTTCTTCTATGTGTGCTGAAGAATGCAGCACACATAGAAAAAGCAAAAAATGAGGAGGAATAAAAGCATTCCTCCTCGTTTTGCCATGCTTACGCCACCCCCGGGGTGGTATTAGTTTTTGGGGCTGCCTCAGGTTTACGGCACCTCATAAATCTGAGGCAGCATCCAAAGCAATGGGTGTTGCTGTGGAACCCCTACCACAACACCCATTACGCGCCCCTCTGATGCAGAAAACTGGTCAGAGGGGCCCATACTTACAAGGAGGTGTAACGCCCCAAAAAAGTAGCACTACACCGCCTTGTAAATATGGAGCAATGCTTAGCGCCACCGGAGCGTCACAAAAAGTGACGCTCTGGTGTCGCTAGGGGCTCTGAAATATGCCCCTATATGTTTCTAAAATTTCACACTGCTGGCCAGAATTTTTGAGGGCCAGTAGAAACAATTGCAAAAGCAACATTTGGAACAATGCTGGAAAATTTAATGGCACTGACATTGGTCACTCAACACAGTATCATAATATGCAGTCATTCAGTTACGTCGAGCTGTTTGTGTTCTCAGTTTTAATACAAACACTGCTCACACACATTGTAGGAAAGTACCATCTTGCCTGGCATGTTACCCCCATTTTTCACTGTATATATGTTGTTTTAGTTGTATGTGTCACTGGGACCCTGCCAGCCAGGGCCCCAGTGCTCATAAGTGTGCCTGACTGTGTTACCTGTGTAGTGACTAACTGTCTCACTGAGGCTCTGCTATCCAGAACCTCAGTGGTTATGCTCTCTCATTGCTTTCCAAATTGTCACTAACAGGCTAGTGACCAATTTTACCAATTCACATTGGCATACTGGAACACCCTTATAATTCCCTAGTATATGGTACTGAGGTACCCAGGGTATTGGGGTTCCAGGAGATCCCTATGGGCTGCAGCATTTCTTTTGCCACCCATAGGGAGCTCTGACAATTCTTACACAGGCCTGCCACTGCAGCCTGAGTGAAATAATGCACACATTATTTCACAGCCATTTTCACTGCACTTTTGTAACTTATAAGTCACCTATATGTCTAACCTTTACCTAGTAAAGGCTGGGTGCTAAGTTACTTAGTGTGAGGGCACCCTGGCACTAGCCAGAGTGCCCCCACATCGTTCGGGGCAAATCCCCCGGACTTTGTGAGTGCGGGGACACCATTACCTGCGTGCACTACACATAGGTCACTACCTATGTGTAGCTTCACAATGGTAACTCCGAATATGGCCATGTAACATGTCTAAGATCATGGAATTGCCACCTCTATGCCATCCTGGCATTGTTGGTACAATCCCATGATCCCACAGGTCTGTAGCTCAGACCCGGGTACTGCCAAACTGCCTTTTCAGGGGTTTCACCGCAGCTGCTGCTGCTGCCAACCCCTCAGACAGGTTTCTGCCCCCCTGGGGTCAAGCCAGGCTTGTCCCAGGATGGCAGAACAAAGGACTTCCTCTGAGAGAGGGTGTTACACCCTCTCCCTTTGGAAAATGGTGTGAAGGCAGGGGAGGAGTAGCCTCCCCCAGCCTCTGGAAATGCTTTCATGGGCACAGATGTGCCCATTTCTGCATAAGCCAGTCTACACCGGTTCAGGGACCCCTTAGCCCTGCTCTGGCACTAAACTGGACAAAGGAAAGGGGAGTGACCACTCCCCTGACCTGCACCTCCCCTGGGAGGTGTCCAGAGCTCCTCCAGTGTGCTCCAGACCTCTGCCATCTTGGAAACAGAGGTGCTGCTGGCACACTGGACTGCTCTGAGTGGCCAGTGCCACCAGGTGACGTCAGAGACTCCTTCTGATAGGCTCCTTCAGGTGTTGCTAGCCTATCCTCTCTCCTAGGTAGCCAAACCCTCTTTTCTGGCTATTTAGGGTCTCTGGCTCTTGGGATTCCTTAGATAACGAATGCAAGAGCTCATCAGAGTTCCTCTGCATCTCTCTCTTCACCTTCTGCCAAGGAATCGACTGCTGACCGCGCTGGAAGCCTGCAAAACCGAACAAAGTAGCAAAGATGACTACTGCAACTCTATAACGCTGATCCAGGCTCCTTCTCGACTGTTTTCCTGGTGGTGCATGCTGTGGGGGTAGTCTGCCTCCTCTCTGCACTAGAAGCTCCGAAGAAATCTCCCGTGGGTCGACGGAATCTTCCCCCTGCAAACGCAGGCACCAAAGAACTGCATTACCGGTACTCTAGGTCTCCTCTCAGCACAACGAGTGAGGTCCCTTGATTCCAGCAACTCTGTCCAAGTGACTCCCACAGTCCAGTGACTCTTCAGTCCAAGTTTGGTGGAGGTAAGTCCTTGCCTCCCCACGCCAGACTGCATTGCTGGGAACCGCGACTTTTGCAGCTACTCCGGCTTCCGTGCACTTCCGGCGGAAATCCTTTGTGCACAGCCAAGCCTGGGTCCACGGCACTCTAACCTGCATTGCACGACTTTCTAAGTTGGTCTCCGGCGACGTGGGACTCCTTTGTGCAACTTCGGGTGAGCACCGTTTCACGCATCCTTGTAGTGCCTGTTTCTGGCACTTCTGCGGGTGCTACCTGCTGCTGAGTGGGCTCTTTGTCTTGCTCGACATCCCCTCTGTCCCCAGACGCAATTGGCAACATCCTGGTCCCTCCTGGGCCACAGCAGCGTCCAAAAACCCTTTTTGCACGATTTGCAGCTAGCAAGGCTTTTTGGCTGTATTTCCACAGGAAAACACTTCTGCACAACACTCCACGGTGTGGGGGATCCATCCTCCAAAGGGGAAGTTTCTAGCCCTTGTTGTTCCTGCAGAATCCTAAGCTTCTACTGTCCAGTAGCAGCTTCTTTCCATCCACCGTTGGTATTTCTTGGGCATCTGCCCACCTCCGACTTGCTTGTGACTTTTGGACTTGGTCCCCTTGTTCCACAGGTACCCTCGTTTGGAAATCCATTGTTGTTGCATTGCTGGTTTGTGTCTTTCCTGCAGAATTCCCTTATCACGACTTCTTTGTCCTTTGGGGAACTTTAGTGCACTTTGCACTCACTTTTCAGGGTCTTGGGGAGGGTTATTTTTCTAACCCTTACTATTTTCTAATAGTCCCAGCGACCCTCTACAAGGTCACATAGGTTTGGGGTCCATTCGTGGTTCGCATTCCACTTTTGGAGAATATGGTTTGTGTTGCCCCTATCCCTATGTGTCCCCATTGCATCCTATTGTAACTATACATTGTTTGCACTGTTTTCTAAGACTATACTGCATATTTTTGGTATTGTGTACATATAACTTGTGTATAATTGCTATCCTCATACTGAGGGTACTCACTGAGATACTTTGGCATATTGTCATAAAAATAAAGTACCTTTATTTTTAGTATATCTGTGTATTGTGTTTTCTTATGATATTGTGCAAGTGACACTAGTGGTACTGTAGGAGCTTCACTCGTCTCCTAGTTCAGCCTAAGCTGCTCTGCTAAGCTACCATTATCTATCAGCCTAAGCTGCTAGACACCCTATACACTAATACAGGATACCTGGGCCTGGTGCAAGGTGTAAGTACCCCTTGGTACTCACTACAAGCCAGTCCAGCCTCCTACAATGGTTGTGCAGCGGTGGGATAAGTGCTTTGAGACTACTTACCACTTTTGTCATTGTACTTTTCATAAGAGAAAAATATACAAAACAAGTTCAGTGTGTGTACACATTGCTAAAAAGTTTTGCATTTCCTCTTTTCACTCTTTTCTAAGTGCTGAAAAGTACTTCTAAACTTTCAAAAAGTTCTTAAAAAGTTTAAAAAGTTTTTTTCTGTCTTTCTAAAAGTTCTGAAAAACTTTGTCTTCACCTTTTCTGTCACTTAAACTCTTTCTAAAATGTCTGGCACAGGCCAAAATGTTGATCTGTCCAAACTTGCATATGACCACCTTAGCTGGAAAGGAGCAAGGAGTCTCTGTATAGAATTAGGTTTGAGTGTAGGGAAGAATCCTTCTTTGGAATTGTCGCTTAACATGCTTAGAGAACAAGATAAGGCCAAAGGGGCCATATCTGTTGAAAAAGTAGCAAATGGTTCCCAATCTGATCCAGGGACCCCCCCAGGAAAAGATTCAGGAAAGAAACTTCTCAGCCTGCCCATTACTAGACAGTCTAGCATAGTTGGTACTGATGTAGAGTCACACCATACAGATAGTGTTGTCTCACATCATAGCAAGAGCATTGTTTCTCACCACAGTAGAACTGATGTTTCTGTTAGCCAAGCCGTTAGGGTGCCTTCTGTAAGGGACAGGTCTCCTTCTGTCCATTCTCACCATACTTCTGTGTCTAGGAATGTCCCTCCCACCCACCCTGATGACAGATTGTTAGAAAGGGAGCTCAATAGATTGAGAGTGGAACAAACCAGACTGAAGCTCAAGAAGCAACAGCTGGATTTGGATAGACAGACCTTAGAAGTAGAGAAGGAGAGACAGAAATTGGGTTTAGAAACCCATGGTGGCAGCAGCAGTATTCCCCATAGTCATCCTGCAAGAGAGCATGATTCAAGGAATCTGCACAAGATAGTTCCCCCTTATAAGGAGGGGGATGACATTAACAAGTGGATTGCTGCACTTGAGAGGGCCTGTGTGGTACAGGATGTCCCTCAAAGGCAGTGGGCTGCTATCCTATGGCTATCATTTAATGGAAAAGGTAGGGATAGGCTCCTTACTGTGAAAGAAAGTGAAGCCAATGATTACAAAATTCTTAAGAATGCACTCCTGGATGGTTATGGCTTAACCACTGAACAATACAGGATAAAGTTCAGAGAGACCAAAAAGGAGTCTTCACAAGACTGGGTTGATTTCATTGACCATTCAGTGAAGGCCTTGGAGGGGTGGTTACATGGCAGTAAAGTTACTGATTATGACAGCCTGTATAACTTGATCCTGAGAGAGCATATTCTTAATAATTGTGTGTCTGATTTGTTGCACCAGTACTTGGTGGACTCTGATCTGACCTCTCCTCAAGAATTGGGAAAGAAGGCAGACAAATGGGTCAGAACAAGGGTGAACAGAAACGTTCATACAAGGGGTGACAAAGATGGCAATAAGAAGAAGGATGGTAAGTCTTCTGACAAGGGTGGGGACAAATCTAAAAATGAGTCTTCATCAGGCCCACAAAAACACTCTGGTGGGGGTGGTGGGCCCAAATCCTCTTCCAATCAAAACAAAGAAAAGAAACCATGGTGCTATTTATGTAAAATAAAAGGCCATTGGACAACAGATCCCAGTTGTCCAAAGAAAAGCACCAAGCCTCCTACCACTACAACCCCTACTGCTACACCTAGTGTCCCTACTAATAGCAGTGGTGGTGGGAGCAAACCTACTAATAGCCAATCCAAGGGAGTAGCTGGGCTCACTATTGGTAACTTAGTTGGGGTTGGTCTGATTAGGGAGACCACAGAGGCTGTGTTAGTCTTTGAGGGGGCTATTGATTTAGCCACCTTGGTTGCTTGTCCCCTTAACATGGATAAGTACAAGCAACTACCCCTAATAAATGGTGTTGAGGTTCAGGCCTACAGGGACACTGGTGCCAGTGTTACTATGGTAATTGAGAAACTGGTCCACCTTGAACAACACCTACTTGGTCACCAGTACCATGTAACCGATGCTCACAACAACACACTTAGCCACCCCATGGCTGTTGTAAATCTCAAATGGGGGGGGGTTACTGGTCCAAAGAAAGTTGTGGTAGCCTCAGATTTACCTGTAGACTGTCTACTAGGAAATGATTTGGAGACATCAGCTTGGTCAGATGTGGAGTTGGAGGCCCATGCAGCAATGCTGGGCATCCCAGGGCATATTTCTGCTTTAACCAGGGCTCAGGCCAAAAAGCAAAAAGGACAGGGAAGCTTGGATCCTGGAACAATGGACCAAGTGCTCCCGAAAGCTAGGGCTAGTAGAAGTAAAGCACTACCTACTATCCCTCCCTCTACAGTGGATTCTACTTCTGAGGAAGAAGAATTCCCTCCCTGTGCAGAACCTACACCAGAGGAGCTTGAAGCAGACACTGCTGAGCTTTTGGGTGAAGGGGGGCCTACCAGAGAGGAGCTGAGTGTGGCACAGCAAACCTGTCCCACATTAGAGGGTCTAAGACAGCAAGCTGTCAAACAGGCTAATGGGGATGTCAGTGACTCTCACCGAGTTTACTGGGAGGACAACCTCTTGTACACTGAGGCAAGGGATCCTAAACCTGGAGCTGCCAGGAGATTAGTGATTCCTCAGGAGTACAGAAAGTTCCTCCTAACACTGGCTCACGACATTCCCCTAGCTGGGAATCTAGGACAAATGAAAACATGGGACAGGCGTGTTCCCTTGTTTCATTGGCCTAGAATGTCTGAGGACACAAAAGATTTTTGTAAGTCCTGTGAAACCTGTCAAGCCAGTGGCAAGACAGGTGGCACCCCAAAGGCACCCCTTATTGCCTGTGGTTGGGGTTCCCTTTGAAAGGGTAGGGGTTGACATAGTTGGCCCCCTTGACCCTCCTACTGCTTCAGGCAATAGGTTTATCTTGGTGGTAGTGGACCATGCCACAAGATACCCTGAAGCAATTCCTCTTAGGACCACTACAGCTCCTGCAGTGGCAAAGGCCCTCCTGGGAATATTTTCCAGGGTGGGCTTCCCAAAAGAGGTGGTATCAGACAGAGGAAGCAATTTCATGTCTGCTTACTTGAAGGCCATGTGGAAGGAGTGTGGTGTAACGTACAAGTTCACTACACCCTATCATCCACAAACAAATGGACTGGTGGAGAGATTTAATAAAACTCTCAAAGGCATGATTTTGGGTCTCCCTGAAAAACTCCGCAGGAGATGGGATATCCTGTTATCATGCCTCCTTTTTGCCTACAGGGAGGTACCCCAGAAAGGAGTGGGCTTCAGCCCCTTTGAACTTCTTTTTGGACACCCTGTTAGGGGTCCAGTCACACTTGTCAAGGAGGGTTGGGAACAACCTTTAAAAGCTCCAAAACAAGATATTGTGGATTATGTACTTGGCCTCAGATCAAGGATGGCTGAGTACATGAAAAAGGCCAGTAAAAACCTTCAGGCCAGCCAAGAGCTCCAGAAGCAATGGCATGACCAGAAGGCTGTTTTGGTACAGGACCAACCAGGACAGAAAGTGTGGGTCTTGGAGCCTGTGGCCCCAAGAGTACTCCAAGATAAATGGAGTGGACCCCACACAATTGTTGAGAAAAAGGGTGAAGTCACCTACTTAGTTGACTTAGGCACTTCCAGGAGTCCCCTTAGGGTGCTCCATGTCAATCGCCTGAAACCCTACTATGACAGGGCTGATCTCACCCTGCTCATGGCAACTGATGAGGGACAGGAAGAAGACAGTGATCCTCTACCTGATCTCTTCTCTTCCACAGAACAAGATGCTCTAGTGGAAGGTGTTGTACTTGCAGATTGTCTTACTGCTGAGCAGAAGGACCACTGCATAAATCTCCTAGGTCAGTTCTCTGAACTCTTCTCTACTGTGCCAGGTACCACTTCTTGGTGTGAGCACACTATAGATACTGGAGACAGCTTGCCTGTCAAAAGTAAGATCTATAGGCAGCCTTACCATGTCAGAGTCTGCATAAAGCAAGAGGTGCAGAAAATGTTAGAACTAGGAGTGGTTGAGCACTCTGAAAGTCCATGGGCTTCTCCTATGGTACTTGTACCAAAACCTCATTCCAAAGATGGAAAGAAGGAAATGCGGTTTTGTGTAGATTACAGAGGTCTCAACCAGGTAACCAAAACTGATGCTCACCCTATACCCAGGGCAGATGAGCTCATAGATACACTGGCATCTGCCAAGTATCTAAGCACTTTTGATTTGACTGCAGGGTATTGGCAGATCAAATTATCAGAAGATGCTAAAGCTAAAACTGCATTTTCAACCATTGGAGGCCATTACCAATTTACAGTAATGCCTTTTGGATTGAAAAATGCACCTGCCACTTTTCAAAGGTTGGTGAACACAGTCCTGCAAGGGCTGGAAGCTTTTAGTGCAGCATATTTGGACGATATAGCTGTCTTTAGCTCCAGTTGGGATGATCACCTGGTCCACCTATGGAAAGTTTTGGAGGCCCTGCAAAGGGCAGGCCTCACTATCAAGGCTTCAAAGTGCCAGATAGGGTAGGGGAAGGTGGTTTATCTGGCACACCTTGTTGGTGGGGAACAGATTGCACCACTTCAGGGGAAAATCCAAACATTTATTGATTGGGTTCCCCCTACTACTCAGACTCAGGTGAGAGCCTTCCTAGGCCTCACTGGGTATTACAGGAGGTTCATTAAGAACTATGGCTCCATTGCAGCCCCTCTTAATGACCTCACATCCAAGAAAATGCCTAAAAAGGTTTTATGGACAGCAAACTGTCAGAAAGCTTTTGAGAAGCTGAAGCAGGCTATGTGCTCTGCACCTGTCCTGAAAAGCCCTTGTTACTCTAAAAAATTCTATGTCCAGACTGATGCATCTGAATTAGGAGTAGGGGCAGTCCTATCACAACTTAATTCTGAGGGCCAGGATCAACCTGTTGCTTTTATTAGTAGGAGGTTGACCCCTAGAGAAAAGCGTTGGTCTGCCATTGAGAGGGAGGCCTTTGCTGTGGTCTGGGCACTGAAGAAGTTGAGGCCATACCTGTTTGGCACTCACTTCATTGTTCAGACAGACCACAAACCTCTACTTTAGCTAAAACAAATGAAAGGTGAAAATCCTAAATTGTTGAGGTGGTCCATATCCCTACAGGGAATGGACTATACAGTGGAACATAGACCTGGGAGTACCCACTCCAATGCAGATGGACTCTCCAGATATTTCCACTTAGACAATGAAGACCCATCTGGGAATGATTAGTATTATTGTCCTTCGTTTGGGGGGGGGGGGGGGAGGGGTGTAGGAAAGTACCATCTTGCCTGGCATTTTACCCCCATTTTTCACTGTATATAAGTTGTTTTAGTTGTATGTGCCACTGGGACCCTGCCAGCCAGGGCCCCAGTGCTCATAAGTGTGCCTGACTGTGTTACCTGTGTAGAAACTAACTGTCTCACTGAGGCTCTGCTATCCAGAACCTCAGTGGTTATGCTCTCTCATTGCTTTCCAAATTGTCACTAACAGGCTAGTGACCAATTTTACTAATTCACATTGGCATACTGGAACACCCTTATAATTCCCTAGAATATGGTACTGAGGTACCCAGGTTATTGGGGTTCCAGGAGATCCCTATGGGCTGCAGCATTTCTTTTGCCACCCATAGGGAGCTCTGACAATTCTTACACAGGCCTGCCACTGCAGCCTGAGTGAAATAATGCACACATTATTTCACAGCCATTTTCACTGCACTTATGTAACTTATAAGTCACCTATATGTCTAACCTTTACCTAGTAAAGGCTGGGTGCTAAGTTACTTAGTGTGAGGGCACCCTGGCACTAGCTGGAGTGCCCCCACATTGTTCGGGGCAAATCCCCCGGACTTTGTGAGTGCGGGGACACCATTACATGCGTGAACTACACATAGGTCACTACCTATGTGTAGCTTCACAATGGTAACTCCGAATATGGCCATGTAACATGTCTAAGATCATGGAATTGCCCCCTCTATGCCATCCTGGCATTGTTGGTACAATCCCATGATCCCACGGGTCTGTAGCTCAGACCCGGGTACTGCCAAACTGCCTTTTCAGGGGTTTCACTGCATCTGCTGCTGCTGCCAACCCCTCAGACAGGTTTCTGCCCCCCTGGGGTCAAGCCAGGCTTGTCCCAGGATGGCAGAACAAAGGACTTCCTGTGAGAGAGGGTGTTACACCCTCTCCCTTTGGAAAATGGTGTGAAGGCAGGGGAGGAGTAGCCTCCCCCAGCCTCTGGAAATGCTTTCATGGGCACAGATGTGCCCATTTCTGCATAAGCCAGTCTACACCGGTTCAGGGACCCCTTAGCCCTGCTCTGGCGCGAAACTGGACAAAGGAAAGGGGAGTGACCACTCCCCTGACCTGCACCTCCCCTGGGATGTGTCCAGAGCTCCTCCAGTGTGCTCCAGACCTCTGCCATCTTGGAAATAGAGGTGCTGCTGGCACCCTGGACTGCTCTGAGTGGCCAGTGCCACCAGGTGACGTCAGAATCTTAGTAATGACTCTTCCATCACTATCAAACCAGCCGACAAGGGCGGGGCTATAGTGATAATGCCCACGGTGATGTACAATACTGAATGCCTACGCCTACTAAACAGCGACCATCACTACTGTATAAGAAACTATCAAGGAACCCAACAGAAGAGGTCAGGGAAGAGATCACTTTCCTGATTGATAAGGGTATGAATAACGGTTGGATCACTAAACATGAGGCCTCCTTCCTCGCCCAACCCAATCCAAAAACTCTGTACTTTTATATTCTGCCCAAAATCCACAAGAATAAGCATCCAACCCCGGGGAGACCAATAGTCTCCGGGATTGGTTCTATGCTGGAACCATTGTCCCAATTCTGCGACTGGTTCCTCCAACCATTCGTGAAACAAATTCCCACATACCTGAAAGACACAACAGATGTGCTCTCCCTTATAAACACTCTAGAATTTGATAAAGACAGAGAACATCTCATGACACTGGATGTGGAGTCGTTATATACAAATATTCCACAAGAGGCAACTCTAGAAGTGGTCAGTGATCTACTAAATAGGGGCACCTGGAACTACATCACCCCCCCAGAATTTATCCTGGACCTAGCCCATCTGGCTCTTACCAGAATTTTTTTTGAGTTTGATAAAAACTTCTTTTTACAGATCCAGGGTACCTCGATGGGGAGCACCTTCGCACCCAGCCTGGCATGCCTATACGTGGATCACTTCGAGAAAGAAATGGTCCTCACTGAAGAGAACCCATATATCAACCATATCAGATTATGGAAAAGATATATCGATGATATCCTGATTATCTGGAGAGGCACCAGGGAAGAAGCAACCATCTTCATCACTTGGTTAAACACCTTGAATCCCTTTCTAAGATTTACAGCCACATTAGGCAACCCGGCAGTCTCCTTTCTTGACCTACTAATAACTGAAAGAAATGGCTCCCTTGTAACAGAAGTATATTACAAACCCACTGACCGAAACACTCTCCTTCAGTTTCAGAGTTTCAGAGCTTCCATCCACGTTCCCTCAGGGAAAACCTCCCAGTGGGTCAATACCTCCGCCTACGGCGGAATTGTACCGAACTAACGGATTACAAAAAGCATGCTCAACAATTTACTGTCAAACTTCGAGCAAGAGGATACCCGGATCACCTATTGAGGAGAGCCGACAAACGGGCCCGTGTGAGCCCAAGGGAGACTCTACTGCACCCAAGCAGTAGAACCAGTAAGGGGAACCCTTTGATCTGTGTGAGCACGTTCAACCCAGCGTCCAACATGATCAAAAAGATAATAAACGAAGACTGGAAAATCCTCACCTCTGGGGGTCTCCCCTTTGAGATCCCAATGAATGCCTACAGAAAGGCAAAAAGCATTCGGGATATGATCGTACATACCCGCCCATGGGTAAACCCCACCACAAGTAGACAAAAGACCCTCTGGGACCTTCCCCCCCCCCAAAGGACAGTACCCTTGCGGCAGTTGCAGTGTTTGCGCTTTTACCAAAAAAACCCTCACACTTGACTTGGGATTACAAACACCTTGGGAACTTAGACAACTAACGAACTGCAACAGTAAAAATGTGGTGTACATGATCACATGCCCCTGTGACAAGAAATACATTGGGATGACGACAAGAAGAGTGGGCACACGCATCTGTGAGCATAGGAGCACCATCCGTTGTAAAAGAGATGCCACAAGACTCACAGAGCACTATATCTCCAGCAATCACCATCCTGATCACATGCAGTGGGTGGTACTGGACCAATTAAAATCCACAACAACCAATGCCAAACACAAGCTCTTGCTATATGAACAGAGATGGATCTGGAGGTTGCGAACGGATACTTTAGGATTGAATGACAACATCCAATGGTCAGCCTTAGGCTGATGACCAGATACCAACATGATATCTTTCTTCTATGGGAGATCCTGTAAATAAACCCATCTAAGATCATAAACTGTATCAGATAATTTTACTGATGACCCCTCATTCCATGGGCCCTGAAATGCCCCACTGTGGGATTCACTACTTATCACCCTTGTTGTCATGACCTTGTGTAGTAATTCTACCCACCAGAGTAGTTTCCCTGACCCCTGGTAGCAAAGCTATTGTCGCTCCTACCCTTCTTACACCTTCTCTGCTCCCTCTTCTTCTTTATCCTACGTCTATACCTTTGCTGGGTTCCCCCTTCTCTTACTCATAAACCCCCCCCCCATCGCCCCTATTTCTTTCCCTTTTTTTTTCCTCTCTAACACTTCCCTTCCCCCCCCTTTTTTCTTTTTTCTATTCAAACCCCTCCTGGCTGCATCCCCTTCTTTGCTTAATCCCCTCCACTTCGTTTTTTTACCCCCCTTCCCCTTTTTCTTTTTTCTTTCTTTCTTTTCTTTCTCTCTCCCCCTTTTTTTCCTCCCCCCTCTTTTTGTTTATTACCAGTGTTTCTCTTTCCCTTCCCCATTTCCTTCTTGTAATCTGTTCTTATCCCTGCCCTGCCAGTTTCTCTCCGCCTGCTCGTCCTGCCTCCTCCCTTCTATTCCCTTTCTTTCACTTCTTACCTTTCCCCTTTTTCTCTGCCCCCTTTCTTTTCCTTTCTTTTCCACCCCCAACCCCCCCCCCTTTGTTGTTTTCTAGTGTCTTTCTTGACCCTCTTCCTCCGTGGGTCCGTTCTTGTCTTTTGTCTTTTTTCTTTATTTTTCCTCCTTGCTTTCCATTCTTGCTTTTACTTGCTCTTTGCCCCCCCTTCCTCGCACTCCTGCCACCCCCGCCCCCCCCCCTCCCCCTCCTTTTGTACTTTGACCTGGTTGCCCCTCTCGGACGACCTGGCTTTTCTCATGGGACTCACATTCCCAGAGTCCCATGGGTTTGAGTGACGCGCCGCGCTGCACGCGACGCGTCACTGCAGGACGCTCCCCCGTGCGTGCTAGCCGCGCCACGGAGGAAGCACCCTGCCTAACCACATCATCACTACACGCGACCGACCCCACGGGACCCCGTCCCTCAGTGGTTCCGCGGGGCGTCGCGCTTCACCAGGGCCAATCAGGGCCCTCCAGGCTCCCAACTCCGCGCAGCCCCCGAGAGGGCTCGGCCGGTCTCTTGGGCGTGGCAATATAACCTCCTATGAACCGGGACTCTCCATACCATGACGCCCGGCACACCTGATTTTATTTTCCATTGGGCTCCGCCCCCAGCCTCCGTAGCTTCATGCCGATTGGCTGCATTTCTTCTTAAAGACCTGTCCGGCCTTCCAGTCAGTACCAGAGCGGCCTGGCTCCGGCATGTAGGTACCCCCCATGGTATTCCCTTTGGAGTGGTAAGTGTGGGCCTCCCTGGCCCCTTGGATCTCTCTATCTCTCTCTCTCTCTCTCTCTCTCCTTTTCTCTCTTTTTCTCTGTTACCAGTTATCCCTTCCTCTGGTAGCCTTTAGTTTCTCTTTGGCCTGGCTTTTACCTTTTTTGGTACCTCTTTCTCCTCTTCTCCCTCTCTCTTCACCTGTTTCGATTTCTATTTTTATTTTTCATGTTTTGTCTGTTCCCCCTCCTCCTTTCCTCAGCGCGCTGTGCGCCCTCATTTATTTTCCGTCTCTTTGTCTCCCCCGTGCTAAACCCTTGATCTCCTCAGAGTGTGACTACAAGGGAAAACCCCCCCGGCACTAGCCAGACCAGAGGCAAATCGCCCCCCACTCCGGGGTAAGTCACAATTGCATGCATGTGTGAGTGCCTTTTTACATTTCTCACCTATTGCTGTGTCGTGTGCAGTGGTTTGCCACTCTTTTCACCCCACTTACTACGTGTGCTCCGACCCTGACGAATGCCCCTGACCTACCAGCACTCAGTGAGGGCAGAAACATGTTGGTCTTATGTATTTCTTTTTAGACTCCAAGAGACATTATTCTCTAACGAGCCTCCCCCCCTTATTCTTAGTCTTACCAGCATGCACCACCATTAAAACTAGCAATAGCTACTGGTGACATGTTCGGTAATTTTATTATTCACCCCTTCTGGATCACTGTAACTATCCAGTCAGTTTAATTTCAGCACTCCCTCTGGTTCTTTTAACCAAGAGGTTGAGTCCGCCCAAGTAGTATCACCTTACTTGGGTGGGGCTAGGTGGTCAAATGATGAAGCAAGACACTATTATGTGTGTGAGACCACCTAGTCCGTAAAGGAAATTCCCCACTACTCCTGTAGGACAACACAGCACCCCCTTGCTTGGACATTTTCCAACCATGATTTTCCCGCTTCAGGATTTAAAGCAACCTAACTAACACCGGGCACTGAATAAAGACTAACCTAGTCCTACCCTCAGTTCCTACTACCCCACACATTTAGTGATTATATAGATTTCTCTTGGGAGGCGGTGTGGGTTAGCTATACTCCCAGTGCTCTCCTTTTGTGTACTTGACGTCAGAGACTCCTTCTGATAGGCTCCTTCAGGTGTTGCTAGCCTATCCTCTCTCCTAGGTAGCCAAACCCTCTTTTCTGGCTATTTAGGGTCTCTGTCTCTTGGGATTCCTTAGATAACGAATGCAAGAGCTCATCAGAGTTCCTCTGCATCTCTCTCTTCACCTTCTGCCAAGGAATCGACTGCTGACCGCGCTGGAAGCCTGCAAAACTGCAACAAAGTAGCAAAGACGACTACTGCAACTCTGTAACGCTGATCCTGGCTCCTTCCCGACTGTTTTCCTGGTGGTGCATGCTGTGGGGGTAGTCTGCCTCCTCTCTGCACTAGAAGGTCCGAAGAAATCTCCTGTGGGTCGACGGAATCTTCCCCCTGCAACCGCAGGCACCAAAGAACTGCATTACCGGTACTCTGGGTCTCCTCTCAGAACGACGAGCGAGGTCCCTTGATTCCAGCAACTCTGTCCAAGTGACTCCCACAGTCCAGTGACTCTTCAGTCCAAGTTTGGTGGAGGTAAGTCCTTGCTCCTCACGCCAGACTGCATTGCTGGGAACCGCGACTTTTGCAGCTACTCCGGCTTCCATGCACTTCCGGCGGAAATCCTTTGTGCACAGCCAAGCCTGGGTCCACGGCACTCTAACCTGCATTGCACGACTTTCTAAGTTGGTCTCCGGCGACGTGGGACTCCTTTGTGCAACTTCGGGTGAGCACCGTTTCACGCATCCTCGTAGTGCCTGTTTCTGGCACTTCTGCGGGTGCTACCTGCTGCTGAGAGGGCTCCTTGTCTTGCTCGATGTCCCCTCTGTCCCCAGACGCAATTGGCAACATCCTGGTCCCTCCTGGGCCACAGCAGCGTCCAAAAACCCTTTTTGCACGTTTTGCAGCTAGCAAGGCTTGTTGGCTGTATTTCCACAGGAAAATACTTTTGCACAACTCTCCACGGTGTGGAGGATCCATCCTCCAAAGGGGAAGTTTCTAGCCCTTGTTGTTTCTGCAGAATCCTAAGCTTCTACTGTCCAGTAGCAGCTTCTTTGCATCCACCGTTGGCATTTCTTGGGCATCTGCCCACCTCCGACTTGCTTGTGACTTTTGGACTTGGTCCCCTTGTTCCACAGGTACCCTCGTTTGGAAATCCATTGTTGTTGCATTGCTGGTTTGTGTCTTTCCTGCAGAATTCCCCTATCACGACTTCTTTGTCCTTTGGGGAACTTTAGTGCACTTTGCACTCACTTTTCAGGGTCTTGGGGAGGGCTATTTTTCTAACCCTTACTATTTTCTAATAGTCCCAGCGACCCTCTACAAGGTCACATAGGTTTGGGGTCCATTCGTGGTTCGCATTCCACTTTTGGAGTATATGGTTTGTGTTGCCCCTATCCCTATGTGTCCCACATTGCATCCTATTGTAACTATACATTGTTTGCACTGTTTTCTAAGACTATACTGCATATTTTTGGTATTGTGTACATATAACTTGTGTATAATTGCTATCCTCATACTGAGGGTACTCACTGAGATACTTTGGCATATTGTCATAAAAATAAAGTACCTTTATTTTTAGTATATCTGTGTATTGTGTTTTCTTATGATATTGTGCAAGTGACACTAGTGGTACTGTAGGAGCTTCACTCGTCTCCTAGTTCAGCCTAAGCTGCTCTGCTAAGCTACCATTATCTATCAGCCTAAGCTGCTAGACACCCTATACACTAATAAGGGATACCTGGGCCTGGTGCAAGGTGTAAGTACCCCTTGGTACTCACTACAAGCCAGTCCAGCCTCCTACACACATTTACACAGTAGCAAAACAAAACAAGCATTTGCAATGCAATAGGTCTCACATTTGCTTTAGTTAGAGCTATTGGCGTTGTAAATTCATAACTGGACTTTTCTTGCCACATAAGTTGGTCAACCCTGCCTCATAATTTGGTGTTGTTCTGCAACATCATTTCAGTGGCCCTTCATATAACTAAAGCCCTTCCATTTACCTTCTTCCTCTATCCGAAAATGTTGGCATTTAGCATCCTAATTTAAATCTACCATGCTAATTCCAATAGAATACCACTATCACCACCACACAATCTGGGTTGCTGGCTGGCTAACAGAATTCCCCCAAAAAAGGCACAAGACAGCCATGGAGCAGTAAGGAGAGAAATAAACTAGAAGGGTCACCCAAACCTAACAAGAGAGTTTAAACAGTCTTAGTGTAATAAGGATATTAAGTTGGCCTGAATCATGGTCATAATTGCAATAAGGAGAGATTAATAAAACAAATACATTATAATGTAAACCCAATAAAAACCTTTATCTGAAAAATAACATTTGGCATTAGTCTGTAATGTTCAGAACAGCCCGTTGGGAACACCACAATGAAAATAGCATTTGTAAGAAACATGGTCATGTAACCATAAAGTTAGCACCTAAAGAGCATAACCACATGAAAAGACAATTGCAGAAAATAATACAGTATAACCACAGATTTATTCCATAAAGGAGCACATTACATATACTTAAGGCTAGCAGGCTCACTGTAATGAAATTACACACAAGATCTTTAAAACACAAACCACTCCCAGCTGTAAAACAAAAGTTACAGCAGTTAAAAAGAAACAAAATGGAGGCAGGGGTTATTATTTTGAGGTCCCCACTAAACTATTGTGGGGACCCTGAAATGACATAGACAGAATGAGCACATTGTGGTGAAGGTTTTGAAGGTGACCCAGTCATTCTCGGACCACCACCGAATGAGTGATGAGCAAAAATGTTTTGTGAAAGTAATGCCCTGCAAAGCATTATGGGGTGAGGTTCTGGGGCGTGAATATTGGTATAAATGAATATGTTGACTGTAATGGCTAGATCAGCCTCTAGAGAACCCCACAATGAAAATAGCATTTGTAAGAAGCATGGTCATGTAACCATATAGTTGGCCCCTAGAGGGAAAAAATACCTGAAAAGAAAATGGCAGAAAGTAATGCAGTGTAACCATATATTTAGCCCCTATAGAACATAGTGTATTACACATTTTCTGAACTAACAGGCCTACTACAATTATATACAAACAAAGCCCTTAAAACACAAACTACTCCCAGCTGTAAAGTTCCAGCCATGAGAAAGCTTAAAAAGACACAATGGTGGGAGGGGTTATTATTTTGGGGCCCCCAGTAACCTAGTTTGGGGACCCAGAGATGTTGTAGACGAAAAGAGTGTGTCGTCATGAATGTTTTGAAGGTGGTCCCATTGTCTTAGGGCCACCATAGGATGAGTTATGAGCAAATATATTTTCTAAAAGTAATGGCAGTAAGTGCAGTGAATATTGTAGTATTGGCTCTCCTGCTGTTTCAGGAGATCAGCTTTGAGGATTTCTGTGTTATTTATGTAAAGCATTTCTCAACCACACATTTTTTTGTGAAATCTGTGGAGCGCGAAGGGGAGAGCTAAAAAATAATTACTCTGATTAGGTAACAGTGTGAACAATGTGACCAGCGCTTCAATACCGCCGATGAAGTTCGTGCTGTGAGCACTGTGAGTGCCATGGCCGCCATGGAGAATGAAGGGGAGAGACAAAAGAAAAAAATAATTCGCCCACGCTCAAGTATTTCAGCAATCATGCAATAATCCATGTAACAGGGTCCTTCTGCAAGGTGGTAAAAAAACCGTTCCAAGCCGGGACAAACACAAAGCATTTACCAATGATGTCAAGGGATTTTTGAAAAGCAAGCCTAAGAATGAGTGAGAGTGATGGGCATGAGATTGGCATGGTTAAAAATCCCACAGAATACTTACAACAGGTCAAAAAAGTGCTTGCGCCCTAGACCTAAAAAAGAGCCTGGGGGATAATCTAATTGAAGCAGATAGCAGAGTAAGTAAGTCTCCTGAGTTTTCAAAACATACATTTGAAAGTCTCACTTTGAATAATGTCTTTAGCACCTCCAACCCATTTGGAAGACTAAAGCATGCTGGGAAGTTTGCCTAAGGTTATGTAGAGATCAGACAGCCACAGCTGTGTATCAATTACATCAGAAGTCACTCTGTTTGCAAACACTTCCGGTTCAGAATCTATGCATCATGCAGTCATTGGTTTATACAACTTGCACACTGCAAAGGGTTAGGTGAACGTAGGGGGTTCAGTCGACCTAGGTGATATTTTCTTAGTGCATGTTGATGCAATGGGCTTTTACATTCTATAAAGCATGGAATAACTGAAAAAAGCACCAGCTTTTGACTCATCCTGAACTTCATAGTTATGCAAAGCAGCCAGGTTTTCCGATTGACCATGTGTGAAATGTTTATCTTTTCATCGTGATTATGTGTGACATTCGTGCATAATGTGTGCCACTTTGAGTGATACTTTACGAGAGCACAGGGGAAGAAGAGAATGACAGAGACAGACAGCATCAGCACAGAAAGTAAACAGGTGGTTGAGCAAAGGTATAGTGACAGAGCTCATAAAGTAAAAAAAAACACAGGCAAGAGCAGGATGGGCCCAAAGAGCAAGAATAGTATATAGGATGAGGGCATAAAGCACTACAGCAGATAAGACAGGCTGAGATTTAAGGGGGAAGAAATGATGGAGGTAGAGTGCATAGAGCAGGTATATCTCACTTCCTGATGAGCTCGAGATGGCTGGTGTCATCACTGCACTTCTTCACTGCATCACAACTCTGACTACTGACTGTTCAGCTGCCGCCCATACAGCTGTGAGTGGTGATAATTGCAGGTAATGTGCTAAGGCAGCTGTGGGGCTGGCATTTTTCCTCCTTATTAGCATGTACTTCAAATAGCAAGTATAAATAATAAGGCACTTTAAACCTGCTCTTGATCTGCCCATAATGATCCCTAACTGTGAAATAAACAAAACCCAAAAGGTCACAGTAAAAGTAAATACATTTTACTTTATGTGAAGTTCACTTTAAGTATCAAGTTGGGGCATGTTAGAAATTGGGTCTCAGGTTGGCAGTCAGTTTTCACTTTGTCCAAGCAGGGACCCTCATTCTAGTCAGGGTACAGTAGAAATACACCTGGATAACCCCCGCTCACCCCCTCTGTAGCTTGCCATGGGAAGAAAGGCTTAACCCCAGAAGCAATGTGTAAAGTATTTGTACCAACACATACAGTAATACAGTGAAAACACTACAAAATGGACACCACACCAGTTTCGAAAAATAGGTAATATTTATCTAAATCAAACAAGATCAAAACAACAAAAACAACATACACAAGTCAAGATATGAATTTTCAAAAGAATAAGAGTCTTAGGCGGTCATTCTGAGCTTGGCGGACGGCGGAGGCCGTCCGCCAAGGTACCGCCGTCAGAACACCGCACCGCGGTCAAAAGACCGCGGCGGTGATTCTGACATTTGCCCTGGGCTGGCGGGCGGCCGCCAAAAGGCCGCCCGCCAGCCCAGGGCAAATCAACCTTCCCACTAGGATGCCGGCTCAGAATTGAGCCGGCGGAGTGGGAAGGTGCGACGGGTGCAGTTGCACCCGTCGCGTATTTCAGTGTCTGCTGGGCAGACACTGAAATACTTTTTGGGGCCCCCAGGGGCCCCGCGGCACCCCCTACCGCCATCCTGTTCATATCGGGTGAACCGCCATGAACAGGATGGCGGTAGGGGGTGTCAGACTCCGCCGCCATGGAGGACTCTGACGGGCAGCGGAGAGTCGGCGGTACACCGCCGACTTTCCGCTTCTGACCGCGGCTGAACCGCCGCGGTCAGAATGCCCAGCGGTGCACCGCCAGCCTGTTGGCGGTGCAACCGCGGTCAGTCGCCCTGGCGGTTTTTACCGCCAGGGTTAGAATGACCCCCTTAATCCGTAGAAAACAGTGAAAATGCTGTTGTTACCCAAAGTACCTGGTTTGCACCAAAAATAAAGCTGCATGGGCGAGCGTGCATTGGAAAAGACATCAATGCGTTGATTCCTTATTCACAAATGAGGCCCTGCGTCGTTTTCTTCTTGAGTCGGGTTGGTGATGCGTTGTTTTTTCTCCCTCGTAAGAGAGCGATGTGTTGATTTCTGGATGGGCACCTCGGATCCAGGAAGGCTTTGTGTTGATTTTTCACACCTAGCGATGTTGCATTCGAAATCCGGTTGCATGGAGTCAGGAAACCATGCTGTGGGGGGTTTGCTTCGTCATCAGCAGCCGCTAGCGGGTGTTGCACATCGTCTCACCAGCCATGATGTGTCGAGTTCAGCCGCGATTCAGGCGGCACGTCATTTATCAGCAGCGTTGCGGATGGTGTGTCAAAAATTTCCCTGCATGGCAGTCTTTGCATGGACTTTGGTCCTTTTCCACCAGCTTCACCTTTCATGGTCCCAGGGGCTGGATGGGGCACCACTTGGCAGGGTAGGAGTCTCACCAGAGAGTCCAGGTACTGGCAAAGGAAGTCTTTGATGGCCCTGAGACTTCAACAATGGAGGCAAGCTCAACTCAAGCCTTTGGAGATACTCCTCAAGCAGGAATGCACAACAAAGTACAGTCTTTGTCCCCTTTCACAGGCAGAAGCAGCAACTGCTTGATAGCCAAACAAAACACAGTCACAGACAGGGGCAGCACTTCTCCTCAGCTCTTCACCTCTTCTCCTTGGCAGAGGTTCCTCTTGAATCCTTGAAGAAAATATGATTTTCAGGGGCTTTGGGTCCAATACGTATACCCCTTTCTGCCTTTGAAGTTGGCAAACTTCAAAGGAAAGTCTCTGTTGTTCACAAGAGCCTTCCTTGTCCAGGCCAGGCTCCAGACTCACACTAGGGGGTTGGAGACTACATTGTGAGATGTCAATGACTAACAAGCTTACAAATCCAATTAGGTGAATCTCAAAGCATGCAAGGCATCTTGCCTTTTAACAAACTACTCTACTGAATTTAGATAATCAAGTGCAAGAACCGCTTATAGCAGTGGTTCTCAACCTTTTGACTTCTGTGGAGCCCCAGTTTATCATTACTGAAACTCAGGGACAGCCACTGAATCATTATCGGAATCGAGGTAGCCCCCACTGAGTCATTACTGGGAGCGTGGGACCCTGGCCTAAACATTGTAGATGATTTGAACCTCAAAATAATGGACAAAAAATACAGAATGAACACGTACACAAAGGAGAACTAATTTTATTTAATTTACAAAAAAGTATAAAAAACAAAAAAAATGTTAATTTTAACAGAAAGGTTGGAGCTTTTCTAAACTTAATTGAAGCCGCATATCATCCATACTGTATTATGTTTGATGCACCTGCAGTGTTCCCATGAATCAACCTGAGGATACTAATTTAATTTTCAGCCACCAATTTCAAATTCCTTGATATTTACAGTAAATTTTAAAATGTTCAGTTGTACATTTAGACACCTTATTTAAATACACTTTATTAATTGGTTAATATTATTTAATTTTTTAAGAAGGTGCGGACCCCCTGAGAAGGCTTCGTGGACCACCACCGGTCCCCGGAAAACCAATTGGGAACCACTGGCTTATAGTATCTTCCATTTCTGCAAAATACTTTTTTTGAGTTACATAGTGTGACCAAATCAAGGCCCAATCTGTTCTCCTATCACCTATCCTCTGTCTCCTTAAAAGCTTATATCATAGATAAGCCAAATGAAATGCAGCTCCAGAATACTTTCCCCTCCACCATTACATCTGCAAACCAGGCACACAATGTATACTTTGTGTGTGCCAAAGTTAAAATTATTTAATTATTATTATGCACGTGTTTTGTCTTTCTTCTAATACTTTTCACTCCCGCCTCTCATTTCTCTTTGACACTGCTGAAAGACTCTGCTAAAGCATTGAAGCTCTCGTGCTCAGACATGTTATTGTAACCCTGTTTATGACTCTTGACCTTCAGGTAGGCCCTGTCGTGCACTGCAAGAGGTTTTCTTGCGAACCAGAAACATGTTACAGGAATAAACACATTTTAGTCAGGTGGCATGTTTTCAAAGTGCTTTATAGGAAAGGAATCAGTGCTGGTGCCATAGTTTTACTAGGAGCTCATCAGCGGGTGCTACCAAATGAATAGTTTGTTGACTAACAAGGCTGCACCTGTCTTGGCTTACTTTCACTTCATGCCTCCCTCTTCCACAACTCTACACTTCCTGTCTTTCTGTCTCACTCATGCAGGTTCTTTTCCAGCCCTGCTATCTACCTCTGTCACGCTTGTTCTAACTTTCATTCTCTCTTCTGTTCTCCCTTTGAGGTCTTTCTCTCTGCTTCTTTTGGTCAAAGTCTGATGATGAAAAACAAAAGTCACAGTCCCCCAAAATGAGTGCCAGTGCCCAGTACCTGCACAAAATGGTGTAACAAAGGCCCCCTGCATCTCCTGTGGTTCAGGGGTGCCCGAGCTCCAGTGGGTCCCCTTGACACAGTACACTATGCATGGGTGGCCAGCCCCTGTCTGTGTTCAGGTGAGAGGAGGCCCCCTCCAGGTACTTTACAGGGGGCCTCCCTCAAGTTTCGCTATGCCACTGCCTGCACCCGCATGCTCCATTAAGCACTGTCCAATGACTGTAAGCACTGTCCAGATGACTGTATGAACAAGATTTTTCTTGTGTTTCCAATACTACAGATACCAGGGGCATACAGCTCTGTGCAACTACCAGGATAATCACTTATGATGGCTTGATTTGGGGAAAGTGATTAGTAGTGTAAACATTTTATACAACTGCTATTGCTCGAGCTATGACTAATTTTAAGCAGTACACATGGGTCATTACAGAAGGGCTCAAGGTGACAGCAGATGATCTGATTTAGAGTTGAGTGGTAATCCTCCAAGTTTGGGGGGAAATGCTAAAACTGTGTTAGAGTCCACTTGCCCACACTCCTTATGGACAGTGCACTAGAGGAAACTGCAGGGCTCACATTACCACCGGTTATACTTGAATCCCTTATTCCCCCCTCTCTTTCCCAGAAAACAGAGGATGGAATGTCTGATTCAGACATATTTGCAAAACGATTATTTTAGCAGGCAGTATGGCATTGGTCAGAAGGTGGGAACTTTCATAGATCCAGATTTATCTCGTTTACACAAGAGTAGAAGCAATGTCTGAGGTACTCACATGACTTCTAGGTTCGAGCAGTGAGCCCTGCTCTGAATGAGTTCCACAGTCTGAATGTGCTTTGGGTGGATGATCCTAGACTTAGGGCCTCTTCATGAGGTTGGCAGTCCTGTGACTGCCATGTTGGTGGTGGCAGTCTGACCGCCAACAGGCTTGGGGAGTAGACCTCTAAATTATAAGTTTGGCAGTGGTGCACATAGAAGACCTCCAAAACACAGCCAGGCAGGACAGACCGCCTCAGTCGAATTGAGGCACAAACATTCCGGTGGAGACCATGTTTTCCCTGACCTATATTGAATTGAGGCACAAACAGTCTGGCAGAGACCATGTTTTCCCTGACCTATAAGGAAGTTGCACACCGCCAATGTGACCACCGTGGTCCAACCACCACGGAGCACCAGGGGGAAACAAATAATATAAAAGGAGACACTCGACTCCAGGAAGCCATACATGTCCTGAGACGACATGGAACAACAACTAGATGTTATCCTGCTGCTCCTGCTCAGCGAAAGACAATGTAAACATCGCCGATGAGGACAACAACAACCATAAGTACACACACTCACCTGTTGCATATTTGAAATGTTTAAAATTGTACAGTTTTATTACATACCATAGGGTGGGGGTTGTGAAGGGCTGCACACACACATAACAGCATAATGACACATGCAGACACATACTGCATCAAGGACACCCACACATACACATAATACACATTTACACACAGTAATACAGCACAGGCCTTGCTTCACAGATCCCCATTCAACATACAAACTCGTGACAACAACACAACAACAGCACAAATAGAAACATGTTACACACTCATAACCAAGCCATAACCAACACTGGCCACAGTCTTGACACACTTACAACACAATGTACAACCGTATGTGATGGAACACACACAAAAACATCATCATACAACCTAGCAATTGACACACAGACATTGTACATCAAACCTATAATGCCATGCATAATACACAGAGTAAAACAGTCAAAACACACAAAGCGACACAGCACAAAAACAAACATATATCACGACAAACACAATACAGTAAAATGGCACCAACATTTCAGCTACATACACAAACCTATCACACAACACACACCCTACCCCTGGGGGACAACAGCACTGCACACAACCTCACATACTTCTCAAATGATACATGAAGCAGCAAGCAGCACACACAACAATATATTAGCACACAACCAATGTCAGCCAGGAACACCTGAAACCTATGAAAGGAAATGCAGGACAAAGATGTAACCAGAAAACTAACAACTGGTTGGTTATAATATGCTAGTTTTGTGCAAAAATATAAAGGTCCAAGGCCATTAACCAGTCCACATTTACAAATGTGTATTGCACCAAAGGCACAAAATGGTGCCCCAACTGGACTCCTGGCTGCCATGTTACCTCCACAAGTAGCGGCATCAAGGGGGAAGGCATGCACATCAGGGAATACTGGAGGGTGCAGGGTTTGGTCTTTGGCTTAGGAGGGCTGGGTTTTGGTTTTGGTTTGGGGGACTTTCTTGATAGGTGCTAACCTCTTTGTGGCTGAAAGGGGCATGAGTGCTGGCAGGGGGTTAGGGGAGGCCCTGGAGGTGGAAAGGATGGCCTTGAGGAGGGAAACTGTTGTTTTGGGGGGTCACAGGGTAAGAATAGGGAAAAGGTCAAGGTTGTAAAGGAAATCTTTTGGACACATGGGGATGGTCATCAGAAAGGTGTTTGGGTGTGGAGGGTGAGGGAGTGGTTGTATGACGTTCAGGAGTGGACATCTTGGGTGTGCGTTTGTGGGAGATGTGCTTGTGTGTGGTGGGTGTCTGTTAGGTGGTTGAGTGAGGGAGTTTATGTGTCTTGGGCTGAGGAGGATGGACGTGCTGGGGGATGCCGTAGTGGGTGGGTGTCTGTTGGGGTGGTGACTGGGGAGTATGTCTGAGGGTCTGCTGGGGTGGTGTCTGTGGGTAGGATAGGTGTGGTGGCTGGATCGGTGTATGTTGGTGTGGTGTCTGCAGGTGTACCAGGTGTTGTGTCTGTGATGTTAGGGGTGGTGGGGGTGTCAGGGCAAGTTGTGACTATTGTTGTGTCTGAAGGTGGATGTTGTTTGTGTGCGTGCCAGTGGTGTGTCTTGTGATGCTTATGTTTGTCAGTGCTACCCTTGCATGTTGAGGTGGGTGCCTGCCTGTCTGTTTGTGATCTTTGGCTGGATCAGGGAAGGGGGATTTGGACTGGGAAGAGGAAAGTGGAGGGTGGACATTAGATAAGGGGTGCCTGGCTGCCGTCAGTGTATAGGCCAGAGCCTGAAATGATCTCTGTAGGCCAGAGAGTGCATCGTGAATGCCCTCCAGGAACGCATTGCTCTGTTGCATCTGGATTGCCAGTTCCTGGATGGCATTGACGATGGCCATCTGACTCACAGAGATTGATCTCAGGAGGTCAATAGCCTCCTCACTGAGGACAGTAGGGGAAACAGGGCTGGGGCAGAAGTACCTGCAGTAAAGGAGATGCTCACCCTCTTGGATGAGCGGGCACGGCCAACTGGGTGGTGAGCTACAGGGTGGGGGCTGATAGAACTATGGGTGGCGGACGAAGATCGTACAGGAGTAGTTCCAGATGGGTCTGCCACCACTAGGGAGTGGTCACTGGAGGAGGGCTCAGATAAAGATTTTTCAGATCCGGTCTCCTCCGTGGCACTCCCCTCGCCACTGGATCACTCGGTGGCCGTGACTGGAGGTCCGATGGCCAGAAGCTCCCCCCCTCGACTTTTGCCCCGTCTCCTTGTACTACCAGTGCTAAGGCTGAAAATAGGTGGTGAAGTAGGATCATCACATACACAATAACACTTCCATTAGAAATCAGACAGAAATCACATACCATTGTGTCCACAAACTCCCTCCAGGAAGTTCAAGTAAAGTGCCAACATCATGTAACAACACAATACTATGCATGTCCCTCAATTTGTCAACTACCACCAAAGCAAGGTAACTGAAAATTACAATACCATGAATGAAGTAGACAAATCACACTGACCATACCATGACTAGGTGACTATTCCACTTAATGCAGGTGCTCTAATCACAACAACATAGCAAGCAGTAGACAAGGAAATGATTCCCATTGTAAAGTAGCTTAACTATCACACAGACACAATTCTTCCTACACTAATACATCACCCAGATGTCATGTCCCAGACAATAACATATGTTGCCAAGTAAAGGCAGGCAAGCCTGGTTCAAACAAATCATACCTACACCAAGTGACATAGATTCAACCAAATCACAATGGACACATACCATCACATGACATATCAACATGTCACACCTGCCAAATGTTGGTCAAGGAGATAGTACACATGTCACATACACATACACAGATTGTGATGTAGCAAGGAGTGACAATGGACTTACGTTCAAGCAAGGTATGATAAATGTCTCCAGAAAACAAACAATAATGGCCATGTAAGGACAAAGTAAGCTCACACCAATGTCACACACACAATTAGCAGTTCACTATATTGTGTATGTATCAAATAGACTACCATGCTGTACAGGAAGGAGGGAAACAGACCTTGCTAACAACAACATGAGTTAACCATTTTGTCACAGTATGAGAAGCAACATCATATCAGACATGGCAACCCTGGCATCTGTCTGTGGTGGATTCCCAGAGGAAAAGCAGAAATGATGCCAACATAACTGGTACAACAACCATGATGCAAGCCAACAGTCAGGTCACACATACCAACCTACACAGTGGTGTTTAACAACTACCAGAACTGCACCACATAGTTTTCTTCTCAATTGGGAAGTTTCCAAACACCCTGGCCTCATTTGTCATATCTACATAGCTACAGCAAGTACACATGATAATATCCAACAGTGAGGCATGAAGTTTGTCTTCAAAATTACAAATGATGTTGACACAGTACTGTCTGGCCCATTGCTGTGAGTGGGCAACCATTGCCAATGTGCCAATGTATCATATCTACACAAGTATACCATGGACAAGCTTTGTGTCAAGTGTCTGCTATCAGGACATCAACATGGCAATCATATTCATACATCTAATACCAATATATGTGTCCCTGTGGAAATGTAGCATGTGCACACTGGTAACCAACATGCATATTGTCAACTCTGATGGAACAGCACACACGTCATAGTACATTCCTCACTTACCAAGGGGAAGTACCTTGCAACAGGTGTGAAAACTTTAGCTATGTACGTCATGTGACATATCTGATGGACACCACTGCATCACATGATGCTGTGACACATCACAAACCATTAGACACTGGCGATGACTTGCCCCACCTGCCTTCAATTCACACATAGACATACCCCCAGATACATAGCAGAGGACAAAAAGCAAGAACCAACCTACCTTTCTACCATGGTATTAGGGAGGAGTGATCTGTTGGTGAGAACTAACCCCCACCAGGGTAGTAAAAGCAGATCACTGGAACCCAAAACACACTGTCATATGTGCTCCTTTCTGTACTATATGACTGAGGGCCCCCCATAGATTAGTACCATGTCTCAAGACAAAATGAATGTGCACACCTATTGCTATTACATGACTTGTGTACATCAATGTGAACACAGAAGATCTGTGACAAATTATACTTACCACATTGTGAGAGCTAACATCCTATCCCTCAATCAATCACCTATTAAAGGGCCAAATATGTCTTTGATATGTACTTACCACCTTGTGGCTGATGTGCTGCCCTCAAATGCCCATCTAACTCAGGGTAGGTCACTGCCAAAATGCAGGCCATTAGGGGGGCCATGGTCCGATAGGCACCTCATCCTCGTTGGGAGTACATCCCCAGCTGGGTCTCTGCTGTCTTCCAGGCCCAGCTTCTCAGGTACTCCCACCTCTTCCAACAGAAGGGAGCTCCGCCAGCTAGGGACCCTCATGATCTGCACTTTCTTGGCAATGGCATTTCAAATCCCCTTCTTCTGTTGGGCATTGACTTGCATGGATGACATAGACAAGAAAGAAAATCATGTTCACAAGTACCATACAAAATAGGCAGAGTCATCACAGGTCAGTTCAACAAGTCAAGCACAGATACTGGGCAAAGGCTGTGTTCGAGGCATGATGTTTAACCATCACAAGCTGCATATGGATACAGGGTGTGGCTATAGGCTCATACTTGCTGTGCTGAAGCTATACAATAACAGTTCCTATATCAATATTTCAAGCAAGTGGCAATTGAAAACCAACTTTCTCTGCAGGCCGACCACCCAAATCAACACATACTACCATGTCCCAAGAGGTTAGATGCATCCGAATACTTCATGTACCCATAGCCAATTGATAAAGGCTGTCATTGTGCAGAGCTTAGGGCCATAGAGTGTCATTAATTGGCTTTAGTACAACACTACAACAATGCCAGATGTGGCCACAGATGTATGTGCAGATACAGTGAGGGCACAACTATGGTGTGAAACTGGCAACCAACATGCATCTACACCTCTTGCTGTCATTTTAGGACATATGTCCACACATCAAGCACATCTGATAATGCTGATAATGGGATTTACCGGGTACTGAGTTGCATTATGTCTCAGCTGCCCATGTGAAACAGTCACAAGGTGGGTCATGGAACACTCATTGCACACTCTCCACAATGTCTTAAAACTCTACACTGGTCACTTCATATACGTACATGCCAAGGAGCTCAATCATTTAAGCACACTTATAGTACCTACAGGGCTTTAAGGACACATTGTCACATATTACCGAGAAGCCTAGGCTAAACAAATCAAAGCTTAGTCAAGCTACAGAAACATATGTGCATATGGTGCTCTTACCTGCTCCTCTGGTGCACCATAGAGCTCTTCATACAGGAGTAGGACTGCCTCAACAAGCTTCTCCATCTCTTCTGGTGGGAAGGCAGGGGTCCTATCGCCTGTAAAACTAGCATGATTGCTGCCAGAGGCAGTACACAGCAGCTGAAGTTATGGAGGTCTTGCTAGCAGCAGTGTCAGGAGTCAAGTTGAAGATTCATCAAGAGATGGCGGTCACGTCCGCCACGTACACGACCGTCTCTGCCAGTGGAAACTGCCATTGGGTGAAAACTGCCAGAGGCAGCAAGGTGTTCCAATGGCAATGTCCACTGCGGTAGCATCCTCCTACCGCCATGACGACTTCCAGCGGCCGTCCCGTTGTTTGTTACTGTCCGGTACGGTAGGTCAGGCAGGCACCAATTTAAAGCCCATAGATAGCTGGAAAAGTTAATTTTATGATGTGTCACAAGTTGGGAAACATATCTACCGCATTATATCCAGTGCTGGCATTGACCAACCATGTATGAATGTCCAGAATGAAGGGACATGTTGTTATGTTGTCTAGCTAAAAATCAGGAAACTTTGGTGGCACAGTAAGCACCCTCTTGGCAATGGGCAAGATAGTTTTTGTGGCTTCTTAATTAAATGCCTAATTAGCTGTCAGTATCACTGAAACTCGCTGAGGCATCCATTTCCATGTCATAACTGAGGCAAGCGGATGACATATCACTGATATGCAATCATTACCATTGGTATGTGCTGTGTACCATGTTTCAACTGTATCATATGGCATGTCGCATCATTATACGAAACATATGTATTGACACTTACAATGGACACAATGAGTGATAGACATACCTCCTTATTTTCTCTCACATAATTATCCTGGAAAGAGAATGGTCAGACAACCTCCAGTGTACCGTCCACTAGCAGACCTGCTGACCATGGAGGATCAACATGTGATTCAGATCTACCTCCCGGATAGGCAGACAATCAGGGGTCTTGCCCTGAGGTGTCAGATCCTGAATGAGGGGGAACCAGCAGTTCTACCGGGTGAGAATGCAGAAGTGAGGATGAGGATGAAGGTGAGGACATG